>NW_016810967.1:583937-631544 GCF_001698545.2 Rhinopithecus bieti | reverse complement strand
AAAAAAAAAAAAAAAATAGCTTCTACATATAATGAAATGAATCTAACACTTTTTATGCTCTAGATACAATAGTGTGTCTTGCCAATGAAGTTAAAATATTTAACTCTGTTTTATTCATAAGTTCCTCAATTATTTGGTTAAATGAATAAATAAGTTAATATTAGATCAAGTGAAAATCATAACAAGTCCATTAAGTATTAATCACAAATTTGTGATCATTAAAGAATGAATATATTTTATATTTTTATTGTGTTTGTATGTATGATGATATATATATGTACCAGAGACATCTATAATTCTTGAACACATTATGTGTATAAAGTATAACATATAATTTACATATATTCTTTTAGAAAGGTATAAATAAATATGCATATTTTCATACATATGAATATTTAGAAGAAAACAGATTGCTGAGAATGCTGCTTATTACACGTAATAAATATAAGTCTCTTTTATAAACTAGTAAATCACTGTGAAGGCAGAGATTAGGGGCTGTGTTATTGCCACTTTTTCCTTCTCATGAGCAGTGCCAAGCCTAGAAGAAGTGCTGAGTGAGTATTATCTTTAATATACTAGGGTATGGATTTAACTTACCAGTAGAATTTTAAACCAATATAGTATTGTACCAATAACACCAGTTTCAAATACAATTATTCATATTATTTCCATTTAAAAATGATCCAAATTTTGACATAAAAATCTGTGCATCTGTACGGAAAAGTGATTTTTTTTTACTTCAATATGTACATATAATGATTTATCTGCTTTTATGAAACACAAAATAATAGGATATTGATCTTAGGAACACTTCACATGTGAATACATCTGGATCAAAATATAACTCAACTGACATCATTTCTGAAAAGTCTATGTCTTTTTTTTTTTATAATTCTCATAATGCTCATGAGGCAAATTCCTGGGCATTGCAAATTCTTCACTGTAGAATAAGAGATTAAATCAAATAAAAATGCAATGTTAACTTTAAAACATATTTTGAAAGTAAACATTCCACTGCCATCTATGAAGCATGAAATAAAATAATCTTGGGGGCATTATCATAAATGTAACCTCACAGGAGTTAAAGCTCTAAATTATTTTTCTAATATGTATGAAATTAAACACATAGAAGCCAGGATTTCAGAAGGCTGAAAGTTGTTGTGTAATAAGAGTGTTTGATTGTTAATTAGTATGTAATAAATCATATTAAAATTGAAATAAGAAGTCCATTGGTAAATTCTCACCTCAAATGGAAACAAAATTTTTATCAATATGAAAATGTATTTATGATGCTTCATTCACATAATTTAACTCAACATACTCTACAATAGCAAGGGTATGGAGCTTTCTTAACATTAAATATAGTGATTTGTTTACTCCAGTCAGAAATATAGCCTAGTTCCCAGGCCGGGCGTGGTGGCTCAAGCCTGTAATCCCAGCACTTTGGGAGGCCGAGAGGGGCGGATCACGAGGTCAGGAGATCGAGACCATCCTGGCTAACACAGTGAAACCCCGTCTCTACTAAAAAATACAAAAAACTAGCCGGGTGAGGCGGCGGGCACCTGTAGTCCCAGCTACTCGGGAGGCTGAGGCAGGAGAATGGCGTGAACCCGGGAGGCGGAGTTTGCAGTGAGCTGAGATCCGGCCACTGCACTCCAGCCTGGGCGGCAGAGCGAGACTCCGTCTCAAAATAAAAAACAAAACAAAACAAAAAACAAAAAACAAAAAACAGAAATATAGCTTAGTTCCTATATCTAACTACTAGCTGTTTTTCTCATTCTACATTTCCTAACAATTGACCAGTAGAGATTAATGAATATTTAAAACAGTGCATAACATCAGTCTTAGGAGTCCTGTTGAGCGTCATTCTTAAATGTTTAAAGTCTTGTTTATGTATTTGATCATTATTTATAAGACTTTACAGTAAAACATAATGTGTTTTCATGGTTCTCAACAAATTGACATTTAATCTCGTTTGTTGTATGTTGAAAACCTACATATGATGAATACCAAGTTTTTTTTGGCCTATAACTTTTAGAGTTAGGACCTAAGGAAAATAAATGTTTTCTTTGGAGAAATATCTATTCAAGTTGTTGGCCCATTTTTATTTTAAGATGTTAGTTATTTTTATTATTATTATTGAGTTGGAAGAGTTCCTTACATATTTTAGAAATTAACTTCTTAGTTGATATATGACTTGCAAATATTTTTTTTTCTCATTCTGTTGGTTGCCTTTTCACTTTGTTGATTGCTTCCTTTCCTGTGCATTCTAGTTTGAGGTAGTCACACTTGTTTATTTTTGCTTTTGTTGTCTGTGTTTTTAGTGTTAGTGTTACATCCATTAAATCATTGCCAATAATAATACTCTGCAGTTCTTTTCTCCATGATGTTTGCTATGAGTTGTACAGTTTTAGGTTAAACACTTAAATCTTAAATCTAGTTTGCTTTAATATTTTGTGCATGGTAAATGATAACAGTTTAACTTCATTCTTTTGCATGTGTATATCCTATTTTTCCACCTCTAAAGGAGACATACAAATGGCCAACTGCTATATGAGACAAGCCTCAATGTCACTAATCATCAAGGAAATCCAATTCAAAACAACGAGATATCACTTCATGTCTGTTTGAATGGCTTTTATCAAAGAGACGAAAGACAACAAGTGTTGGGAGAATATGGATAAATTAGACCATTGTAAACTGTCAGTGAGAAAGAAAATGGTGTAGCTGCAGTGAAAACCACTATGGAGGTTTCTCAAAAATTCCTAAAAATAGGACTACCATATAATCTAGCAACCCAACTTTTGGTTACTTATCCAAAAAAAATTAAATTCAGGACCTTGAAAAGATAATATTACTCCCATGTTTATTGTAGCACTATTTAAAATGGTTAAGGTGTGGAAACAACATAAATATCAATTGACAGACTTATTACTAAAGAAAATATGGCATATACATACTACAGAATATTATTTAGCCATAAAAAAGGAAATCTTGTAATATGCAACATGGATGAATCTTGAGCACAATATGATAAGTAAAATAAGTCAGTGGCTAATGGTTAGATGAATTCACTTTTTTAAAGTATCTGAAACAGCCAAACTCATAGAAGGAGACAGAAGGAAGATGGCTTCCAGGGGGATTGGAAAGGTGAAAATAGGGAATTGTTAATAAATGAGTATAAAGTTCTGTTATGCAAGATGAATAAGTTCTAGATCCTGCTGTAGAACATTATGCATACAGTCAACAATACTATATTGCACACTAAAAGGGCTGTTAAGAGCATTTATATGATGCTGTTTTACTACAATAAAAAAGTAACTTTTAAAAGATATAAAGTCTTTTGAGAATCAGTTCTTACTTTACAATATAGGAGGATGATTTGAATTTTATTAGGGAAAGCCTATCCATATTATTCTACTTAAAAATATTTCTATGTTCATGCCTTCATTAACCCAAATGAATGAAATGATCTCATTATCAGTTTACATTGAAGAATTACATTAATTTGTTAAGGATGAACATCATCATATTATTGGAGCTTAACTTTTAGAAAGATGTTTTATTTTTCCATTGATTTAGGTCTTATTTTATGTCTTCAGTGATATGTTATCTTACTATATTTCCTATTTATTTGTTGTTAACTTATTTTGAAATATTCTGTCAATTGTATTGTTGTATTAAAAAGCAATTTTCTCATTGTATCCTGTGATAAGGTTTTTAATTATGAAAATTGACACTGATTAATATACATTTATTTAATTTCTTATATCTGGCAATCTTACTAACTTCTTTTTTATTTTAATAGTTTTCTTTCTGGTTCTGTTTTTTGGATTTTCCAGGTAAAAATGTTAGAAATTTTGAAAGCATTAAAATATTTATGTCTAATCTCACTCTCTCCTCTCTCTTGTTCCCTCTATAGACACACATATTTGTATACATACGTATATATGTGTATATGCATATATGTATGTGTGTGTGAGCATGTGTGTGTATATATACACACATGCATATATGGTATATATGCATACATATATACACATACATATATATGCATGTATATGATATCTGCAGGAGTGTGTGTATATATAGATATATCTATTATATAGTTATCTATACATATATAGTTAAAATGGCCAAACTCATGGAAGCAGATATTTATAGATATGTGTATGTGTGTGTGTACACATATATATGTATATATATACACACACACAATGACATATATATACACACACATACACATACATACATGTGTGTATACATATGTGTGAATATAGAGAGAGAAAGAGAGGAGAGATTTATATATAAAGTATTTATTACATATAAATATATATTTATAAATAAGACAGTAAATATATCTATATTCAGATATGTATGTAAATAAGACAAATGTATCTATATTCAGTTATGTATATATATAAGACAATAAATATACATACATTTGTTGTCCTTTCTTATGTTTAAATGAGAGAACAATAAGATTAATAAATGCTGTCTTATTTCTGAGTTTATGATGTTGTTCTTGTTATTTGTTGTTCCATAAAAAAATTGCTCAAAACCTAGTGGGCAACTATAACCTAGTTATACAAATTATTTTATTGTTTTTCCCAATCTCTATGGGTCAGAAATCTAAGAAAGCTTTGTGTAGATGTTTCTGGCTTGAGAGCTCTAATGCATTAGTGCTCAGTGCATTAGAGCATTAATTGCAGTCAGTGTTGGCTCATAGGAGCAGGAGTGGTGGTGGCAGTGAAGAGCATTTACCTGGAGGCTGGGCAGATTTTTCTGTCTTCTTGTACTGTCCATATGGTGTGTCTACATTAACAAGTTTGTTTTCCTAGAGAAAGAGCATCCTTAGAACATTTACATTGTTTATTAGTCACCTGAAAGCTTCAAGGGCAAATATTACAGACAGCATGTGGAAACTTTTATTACCTTTCATTACCTACCCACAAAAGCCAGATCATATCACTTTCAAAGTACTCTATTTGCTGACCAAGAAAAAGTTGATTCTCATTCATGGGAAGGGTGGTTGTTCAAATAACTGGTGACCAGAAATCTCAATATTTTTATTTCCTTTTATTAGAACAAAATTTTAAAATTTCTATCAGTATCTATCAATACGATACATAGATTTCTCCCCCTTTCACAAAAAATGCTGCCTGATTATCCTATGTTTCACTGAGCAATTGACTTTCAGACTCAGTCTATTTGCACCTTCTTTTCTTCCCTCAAATCTCTAAACTTGCAGGCCCAACATTAAGTTGACAATCTTGCTTCCTTCTACATTGAATAAAACAAAAGCTATGAGAAGACATATGCAGTATCATTTTATCACATAATTTACCCATTCATACAAGCTGTACCTTTTTGTTCTGTCTTTCCTCCAGCTAAATGGATTGATTCTTTCTATACTCTTTTCTCCTTTAATTCTGTTGTAGATCCCATCCTTTGCACCAATTTCAAGATTATGCTCCTCTAATTAATTATACTTTTTCCTAGATTATGATTTTTTTCTACAGGATCTTTTCTCTCAGAATAGAAATAAATATCCTACATCTCCTCAAAAAACAAAACAAACAAATAAACAAAACAGATGTGGGGGTCTCATTTTGTTGAACAGGATGGTCTTAAACTTGGCTTCAAGAGATCCTCCTGCCTCAGCTTTCCAAAGGGCTGGAATTACAGGGTTGAGCCACCACGCGTGGCCTACATCTCCTGCTTTCAAATAAAATTCTATAAATTTGCATGTTCTTCCATTTACTGCCCTGATTCTCTTTACAGCAAAACTCTTGGGAAGTCTTTACTAAACTAAGGGTGATGACTTCCTCTGAATGCTTGGGTTTACAGATACATATATTTTCCCCCGACTCCCACTTCTACTGAAACTGTTTTGTCTCAGTCAGCAATATGTTGCTGAGTTCAACAATTACTTCTTAGTCCTCATCTTAACTTATCTTAAGGCATCTTAACTTATCTTAATGCAGCATTTGACACAGTGATCAACTTCTTGAAAGACTCCATTTACAATTTTAAAAGTAGATTCATTTCTCATTAACTTATTTTATGTCATGATCTACTAAAAATGTAGAAGCTTCAATTTTCTTAAGTTCTGTAAATTATTTTGGTTAAAAATGAATACCAGGAATAAAACCATATACTTAACAAATCCATATAAAACAAAACAATTTATACCTAAACCAGATGGAATTAGTATTATTCAGAATCCTATCTTTTTTAAGGCTGTATATACTTAGAATATATCTTCTATAGGAAAAGCTCTGAACACAGATTGATAATTTTCTCTGTATCTCTTTATCTCTCAAAGAAAGGTAATCATAAAATGATTTAATCAATATTTATGCCAACTAGAATGTTGTATAAACACATGTAATACATAAAATATGTGTACACCTAAACACTTATGTATATATTTGGTATTCTCATCAGTGTAATATTTTTGTCAGCAGTTAGTATCACATAAAAGACCACCTCATAAAGTCAATTAGTAAACTTTCCTTCAATATCTCTAATCTTGACTAGTTTAATTAATAATCACCTGTTTTTAAAGATCAGTTAATATTCTTTCATCTTACCTTACACTTAGGAGCAAAAGGATTAAGGCTCTGCAATCCATTCTCTCTCTTTATCAGGGACAACTAGGGAAAGTAAGAAAGATGACCGAGTCACAACCTTTTATTAGATGCTAATGATACATCTCTTGAAAAACATGTAATATTATTTAATATAGAGTGTCCTTATCTAGTTATCTAGTTTAGATTACATTAAACCAACTCAGAGTCTGTGGATTTATGGAACATAGCTCCCTGAAATTTTCATGTAAGCAATGCAATTATTGGAGTGAAAATAGGAGGTGTTTCATTAGTGAGATAGCTCCCTTTTGTGTAAGTGAGGGTTGCATGTCTGTCAGGAACTCCATATGTTAAATCTGGGCCAGAAACCATTAAAACATTGCAAGAAAGGATCTGAGAGAAGAAATCAATATCCTAGACTCCGCTTTTCCTGCGTCTTGCAATCACTTGTATATGTGAAATTATTAAAATACTTAAAATTGTTGAGATTCTTTATTTTTGTTAGACCTTACAATCTGACCCTTTTTAAAATTAAGGCCTGGTGTAAATTTTAATCTTTCAGAGTAAAAGAGTTTAACAATTTTCCTAATACCACGATAAAATTTTCTGGATGAATATACATAGGAAATAATAAAGACTAATATTCAGAGACTCAAACAGAAAGGACAATGTCATAAACTGCAGATTAGTTTTTAATTTTGAATAACTAAATGGTGAATTATGAACTAACCACTGGAAATGGGCAGAAAATCACACAGAAAATAGAAACAAACCCAACACATGTTGTGGGGAAGCATGCAGATTAAAGAAAGATAAATTTAAGTGTATAGAGAAGCAATTGATCCCAGTATAAATTAGTGGCGAGGTACACAATTTGATCTGAGAATTGTTTACTACTTTTTAACATTTATAATATACATTTACATAGTCTATATAGAAACTGAAACTAAGTAACTTGTGTAACATATAAAACATATATATAGTAAAAAGAACCAATTAATTTTTTAAACAGTAATATGCTGTTATGTTTATGCATGAAAACATAAACATATGTTTATGTTTGCTGATTATGCATGAAAAGTCTACCCACAGTAACTATACTTAATGAACAATCATTAATCACTTAGTGGCAGACAATACCAATAAAAGTAGAGTACATGGGAGGAATTACAAAGTAACCATAAGAATTGCCCTGAAATTTCAGGTTCTTTGAAGTGATGGAAAAGTTCATAAAGACACCAAATATATATATAAAAAAAAGAGAGAGAGAGAGAGAGAGAGAGAAAGAAACTTTAAAATACAACCAGTCATAAAAGAAATGTGTTTTCTTGTTTATCTTTTGGTTCTTCCAAGCTCTTACTTTAATGAGCTCTCTATATTCAGTGCAGCTTTGAATTAGTGTCTCTGTGAAAATCCTGAATATTTTTCTCCTGACCAATACCTGGTTAAGGAGAGAGACGATATATTTTATATATATTTACCCTAGTGCCCATCACAGCACCTAGAATTTAAAAGATGTTGAATAAAGTTTTACAGAATGCATGTGTGGGAATGGAAGAAGAAGCAGAATAGCTATGCTTAAAAGCTCATTTCTAAAATTACATTTTTAAAGAGTAGATTTCATTTATCTACAAGACATCTGTACATTCTTGTTTGTTGGTTTGTTTAGTTGTTGCTATACCCATAATAGAATACCATAAATTAATTTAAGTCATATTTTGATACTTAAATAAATTCAAGAGGAATATTTTGTTCATGAAAGCATGATTTACAAAAGTATTGAAAATTTTAATTCAACATGCTCATTAAACAGAATATTTTAATGGTATAGACTCATATTAAAGAAACTAATATATTGCTAATTAGGATTAACAGAAGGAAGCCAATATTCCCTAATATAATTTAAAAGAGGTAAAAATTACAATGCTTAAGATAAAGAAAAAATAAAGGTTATTAGTAGTACATGGCCCTAATAAACTTTGAAAATGAATTTCATGAAATCAATACATTGCCATTCATAGCTTGAGCGTAATTCTCTTAAATTTTATTTTTAAATTTGTATTTACATATTTACAGGCAGGGTCTTGCATTCAGGCTTGCCTCAAGCTCCTGGGCTCAAGTGATCCTCCTGCCTCAATCACTTGAATAATTAGGACTTCACGTGTGTATCACTGCACCCAACCTCTTACCTTTTAATATTTTAAAATTTATATAATATTTTGAAAAATAAGAGCTATTTAGAGAGATGTATGTTGCATTTTATATGCCCAAAAGAAATGATTTTAACTGGATAATATAGGGAAGACATATTAAATACGGATTTAAATTCAAGATTCATCCAATGCTTTACTCATTTCTTATATATATAGTGAAAGTTATTGTAAAGATGTTAAGAAATATCTAGCCACCTAAAATGAGTTTGACTATGCTACCTAAAGAAAATTATATATTTAGATACAGAAAATTTAAATATAAATGCTGAGCAAATTTAGTAATACTGATTAAATATGTAAAATGTGTGTTTTGAACAGAGTTTGGGGTGAGTATAGGGAGTGGGAAGATTGAGGCAGAGGCAATGCTCACTGAGTACTAGATGCCTATTTAGATTACTATCCTTCTTTGCAGGTGGATTTGGGTCATTGGAACTGATTCTGGTAAATAGCCTCTCCTACTTCTGAGATATGTCACTTTTAACATTTTTTTTTTTTTTTTTGTATATTTAAGGAGTACAGGTTCAGATTTCTTACATGCGTAGATTTTAGTGTACCCATCACTCAAATGGTGAACACTGTACCCAACAGATAATTTTGCAGTGTTTGCACCCCTCATCCTCCCACCATCTGTAGTCTCCAATGTTCATTATTCCACTCTGTATGTCCATGGGTATCCACTGTTTAGCTCCCACTGATAAGTGAAAATGTGTGTTTGACTTTCTGTTTCTGAGTTTCTTCACTTAGGATAAAGGCCTCCAGTTCAATCCATGTTGTTGAAAAAGACATAATTCATTCTTTTTTATGACTGAGCACTAATTCATGTTGTGTGTGTGTGTGTGTGTGTGTGTGTGTGCATGTGTGTTTATACATATAACATTTTCTTCATCCAATCCTTCATTGGTGGACACTGAGGTTGGTCTATATCTTTGCTATTAAGAATGGTATTATGATAAACATATGGAACTTTTGCTTGGAATCAGTTAAAAACTGTGTGTGTCCTCGGTTTATCTCTTTTCCTGTCACAGTGACATTGTAAGTCATGTGTTCAGATGATGGAATAATCTTGGTAAGAAACCTGGATTTCTAAATCATGAAGAACATAATTGTCCTATTAATTATGTTCTGGTAACAAAAACCTCTCTAATGAATGTATCTGGAGAATTTTAAAAAATATTATCAAATATTTTATGTATATAATATATATTAGATTTTATGCAGATATATACTACATATTATGTAGATACATATTGTATATATATACATTATAATATATATATATTAACATATTATTAAAATATATAATACATGGTAATAATCATATATTGCATAAATTAATTAATATATTTAATATGTGATAACTCTAATTAATATAATTTTCTAAACATGTCTAATATATTTATCCAATAATCTATGTATTAATAATTGATATGTAATTATATATCAACATATTATTATTTATATACTAGATATATTACTATATTCAATTATTATATTTATATATCTATATATAAATAATCACATTATCTATGATCTATATATCTATATTATCTATAATATCATAGATCTAAGATATCTATATTATCATGTGTATAATATGGATATATTATCATGGTGTATATATATCATTGTGCAAATTTATAGATATAATATATCTATATTATCATGTGTATAATACATCTATGTATGATTATCATATGTATAATATATCGGTAATATATGTTAGATATATTAATAATATTAGATATTATTTGTATATTAGAAGTCACATATAGTATATATAGATATATATTACATACATAAAATGGGATTTAATTCTAATTATGTTTTGTTGGATTAACAATTGGAAACCACTCTATGTAAGTCTCCACATTAACAGAAAAAAAAGAAAAAAATATTTTCTTAATAAATGAAGAAAATAAATTTGACTCAATACAACATGCAAATTGTAATTTAAATAAGTACACACTTTAACCATACTGGAAGTAGAGGGAGTTTCCTTTATCTAACTAAGACTATGTATAAAAATCTATTGTAATCCTTGAACTCATGGTGAAATACTGAATTATTGAAAATGTTCACAGAAAACGAAACAAGAATGCCCACTATCTTCCCTTCCAGTTAACATTGCAATGGAAGGCCTAGCCACTATAATTATAGTGCCTAGAAAAGAGATAAATATCATGGAAGTTTGAAAGGAAAAAATATTCCCATAAAACATAATTGGATAACAAGAAATAATAAGGAAGAAATTATAGACAAACTTAACCAAGTAAATATATTCTTAATAATATCCTTGGATATAAAGCCAATAAAAAAATGTATAAATGCTATCAATAAACAAACAAAATGTCTTAAAATGTTACTATTTATAATAGGATGAAAATATATTGAAGACCTAGAAATAATTTTAGCAATATGTAAGACCACTATGTCCAAAATTATAAAACATTAAATGGGGAGATATAGATGATGTTTATGATTGGAAAATTGAGATTAGTTTTTCCCAAATTCAGCTTATGCAAAAGCCTATGAACACCTTCCAAGGATGACTACCGGGACATCAGGCTGGATAATTTCCACTTGAATGGCATTTACTGCCTTGTTACGGGACACTAACTGAAGCTACCTCTACGACCGAAGGATGGAAAATAGTCTTGTCACCTGAAACACCCATGCTGTCTGGGGTGATGTCAGAGAAACATTCTAATGGAGATAGTAGTGCCCAGAAGTACCCATAGTTCCATGATAAAACTGAATTAGTTTATGTAGGATCATGCTACCAGAGGAAAACAAGAAGCTGATATTCACATGCAGGGAGCCACTTTTTGGCTGGGACTGACTCTGGAACTGTATTAGGATTTGCTGGTTTCTACAGTGCCTGAAAAAAAGCACTCAGCTGACTGACAAAAGTTGTTTGATTTGTGAATGGCTGTTCCAAGGTGAAAGAACAGCATTCTGTTTGGAAGGCTGCTACTCTGACCGCAAAGTATACTCTTGGAGCAGAATTTATCTTTCTCTCTAGCTGAGTTCTCTAAAATTTGGAAAATATTCATAAGTATTCTTCTTTGAAATTTTTAAAAATTTCAATAGCTTTAGAGGTACAAGTGGTTATCGGTTACATGGATAAATTGAAGAGTAGTGAAGTCTGTAATTTTAGTGTACCCGTTATCAGCGTTGTCTACATTGTACCCCAATAAGTAGTCAATCATCTGTAACTGCCACACCCCTCTCCCCACTTCTGAGTCTCTGATGTCTATTATACCACTCTGTCTGCCTTTGTGTATCCATAGCTTAGCTCCCACTTAATAAGGGAGAACATGAAGTATTTGGTATTCCATTCCTGAGTTACTTCATGTAGAATAATGGCCTCCAGTTCCAGTGAAGTTGCTACAAAAGACATTATTTTGTACTTTTTAATAGCTGAGTAGTACTCCGTGGTGTGTATGTGTGTCTCTGTGTGTGTATAGCATTTTATTCCATTTATTCATCAGGTGATGTGCACTTAAACTGATGCCGTATCTTTGCAATTGTTTATTTTATGGTAATATAGTTATTTATCTATATTCAGTAAGAATCTGTTTTCTTATGAAACAGGATACACTTGGAGACAGTGTTTATTTTATCAAGGCTTTTGTTAGAAGAACATATGTGCAGGTAAAATTCCAGCCTAGCCAGCTTAAAAAGAACTTATATGGCCAATCAACTCTTACTGCAGTTTATGCAAGTAATCAGACCAAGTACGATATGCCTAAAACTTATTTTGTACAGAAATTGGTCGTAATATAGTATTTTCTTGCTAGCAAAGGAGGGCTAGTGAGAGAAATTGTTTCAAAGTAAAACTGTAACACACTTGTTACTGGATTCCAGCCCTGATCTTTCTGTTTGTGTTCTGATTGAATCGTGCATTATTTCTTGGTTAAAATAAGTCTCTAAAGAAGAACTGGGTTATAATTTTCTTCATGATGTTTGTAGTTTGTGCCCCAGTGGAATAGGTTTATTTTTGTGTTATGACATACAAATCTTTGTTTTTCAAATTTTTCTGGTGATAAAATTGTTAGCTTCATTTACCATTTATTGTTTTACTTCTCAGAAAACCAGAATCATGGTATTGTGAAGACTAGATGTGATTTGATGAAGCCTATGAATCTCCCTCATTTGTAATCCCACTGTGTCTGATCTGTTTTAAATTGTCAATGCCATACTGCTAAAACTATACAAACACCTTCCCTCTGGGCCCAGGGACTATGTTGAAAGGAGTCGGCATGTGAGACCGTAAGGGCCAATTTTCAGGGATAGAATTAGTTTAGACACTCCAAATCAAGAATGGGCACACAGATAACGGAACAGCCAGCAAATTGAGGAACTTTGCCTCCTGGACCATTATGTGGTCCCTTTCCATTCATCCCAACTATAAGAATTTTTCTGCTCCCTATAGAAAACATTATAGGAGATTACTGACAAGATATCAAGATACCTGGTGACAGAGCCTTCTGGTAGAGTTGCTCCCAGTTATAGAGTTTATGCAAATAGAGATACAATAAAAAAAATTTTGGCCAACTTAGGACAAACTACTAAAGAGACTACAAAGAGCATTGTTGCATAAGAAAATTAAATTTCTCAGCTTAAATGGTTTTAGAAAAATGCTTATTTTTATATGGCTAATGGCTGTAAGTCTGTAACAAAGACCAAGACCGCAGTAGCTCATGTGTAGAACTTACGGATAAGTCAATTTTGTAACCTTGATTTTTGGCTTTGGTGTTTTGGATCTGATGTTGCTTTAAATTTTAAGGGTTGATGAGTGCCCACCCACCTCTATTCCTGTCTGGCCTAGAATGTTTAACTGGTTGTATAAGTTGTTCAGCTCTAAGTCCCTTGGCTATAGGGATCCCGCTGAGGGACAGGGTTAACTCAGGGCAGGTCGTCACATCATCTCCACAATGATATGCAACAAAATAAAAGTCTGACCGTGGATGCTGCCTCTGGCACATCTTGACTAAAAGGGGAAGAACATAAACTAAAAGTAAAATTCTCAGCCCCCCAAATGACTGAACAGACCATCTCTTGTCCGAGGGGACACCAGAGTAACCTTGAAAACTGCATTCTCAGCCATTATGGGATAGGAGGCCAACCATAACTCATTATACCCCTCCCTCACTAACCACCTTTAGGCTTTCTGCTCTAAGAGCTAAACAGAAGCAAGCCCTTTCAAAACACTCCACCACTGACATCAAACAACTGTCTGATGCCGCACCTCCGTTTTCGCCGGATAAGAGACCACTAATCATAAGGTGGTTCTGTCCAGCCTATGGAGAATGTGCAGTAAGAGTTTTTGTGTCCTCTGCTTCACCTTTTGACATCAGAGTGCCTAAGACTCCACCCTGGATGGTGCTGATGCTGCCATTTTTATACATGAGACCCATGAAGGGGCAGGAAGCTCCATCATGCATGTGCATATTTCCCCTTTCATAAATATTCATGACTCCTCCTACAGCTTATTAAATATGTGTATTTAGCCACCATGTTCAACGTAAACTCCTGATTCCTTTGCCTCTCCCTTGAAGTGTCTGTTTCCAGGAGATGCTGTGCTTCCCAGCCCGTGAGAATGGACACCCTGCAGGCTACAGCCCTTTATGAAAAATAAAACACTCCTTTCCAAATAATTTAAAAAAGATAGTTTTCCCCAAATTCAACTTCAGATTCAACCCGTTCAAATCCAGATCTAAGTAGGGTTTATGGGGGTGGGGAGTTTTGTCCAAAATTGCAAGCTGAATCTAAAATTTACATGAAGCTAAAAACAGGTAACACTGAAGGCAAAAACAAACAAAACAAAACAAAACAAAATAAGGTACAACATTTAAAGTATCAAAACGAAGCCCTATTATAAAGCATTGGTAACAAGGCAAAGTTGTACTGGCACAAAGATATAGAAATTGATCAATGGAATAGAATAGAGAGTAAAAACAGAGCCACACATACATATCACCTGAGTAATGACAAGTGCAAGTTGAGTCAGGGTAGGAGAGTAGAGGGTGGGGTGGAGAATAATATCCTCTAAAATAAATAGTACTGAGTGAATTTGATAAACATATGAAAAAAATGTATATGACCCCTAGTTTACACAATGTCTAGTCTAGACAGCTTGCATATCTAAAAGTGAAAAGCAAAAATACAGCTTTTAGTATAATATGCAGGAAAATATCTTTTGACTTTGGAGTATGCAACATTAAATGAACACAAAAGTCCATATTATATAGATATTATAAAGTAAATTATATTAAAATGCATATAATTTTATTAAAATAAATACAATTCTATTAAAATGAAGCAATAATTTATCAAGAAGACACTGCTTAGAGAGAAAAAACATGCAACTAAAGTTGTATGAGACAAAAATTCCCAGGACATTTACTAAAAAAAAAAATGAATCTCAAAATATAATGAATTTCTACATTTCCATATGAAAAGACAGATAACATCTTTAAACAATTGACAAAATACTTAAAAAGGTCTTCACAAAAAATGATATTCAAGTTGCTAGCAAACATATAACTAGGTGCTTTTCCAGGTAATGGAATGACCACAATGTGTCTTCACTCCACTCTGCCAGAATGGCAATAGCTAACTGACCAAATAAATAAACTACCAAGTATGGATAAGAATGGGAAACAACTGAAACTTCCATTCAGTCTTGAAGGGAATTTAAATTTGTAAAACCACTTTGGAAAACTGACCGTATCTACTAAAGCTTAACATTAGTGTAAGTTATGACACAGACTTCCATTATTTTTCAATATATAGCCTACGGAAATATATACATATTCATTTAAAGATTAATGTTTGCTTGTCCCATGCAGTGATTTTCAAAATAGCCCCAAACTGCAAACTAACCTAATATCCATCAATGGTAAAATGAAAAAATATATATAGTTTAGGGTACTATAGAGCATTAGGGATGAATAACCTACACATATCACCTGAGGGATATTTCTAACAAATATAATGTGAAAAAAAAAATCCAGACACCACAGTATGTTCTATATAATTTCCTTCATACAAAGTACATAGTAAAGACTAATCTGCTCTTTTAGAAATAAGGATAGTGATTATCAGTAGGAGCAGTGACTGAAAGAGAGAAGAGAAGGTTTCTCATTTGCTGTTAGTATGTTGATTCATGTTCTGGTTGATGAACAGGTTTGTTTAATATATGAAAATGTTTGTAGTGTACATCTATAATGGATATAGTGTTCTTCCCCCCCCCATCAAAACCAAATTCTTCAAATGTTTTCCCTCTTTTTTTAGCTTTTTACACTCTCCAATTTTTCAATACCTTCTAGCCTGTATTTGAAACCTGTTGCTAAGTCCAACTGAAATGTCACTCTCATATTTCAGATGATGTCTGCCTCAGTATTAACTGGGTAGTAATCCAGTATTGTTGACTATTCCTTCATTTTTTAAAAACTCTCTGAAATTTACTTCCATTAAACCAGACTGGTTTATTCTGGTTTATTCTTATACCCTCTACTTAGTTATTAAATATTCATAACATTTAATGGAGACATCTCCCAAGTTTTTCTTCTTATCTCTACGACTCACAAAGGCAATCCATATTCATATATATCACTGCAGTTGTCATTGACTAAACCAATGATTTCTAAGTTTTATCCTAAGCCCTGAACTTGAACTCATTAAATCTTACATACTACTTATAATAACCCTCTGGATGTGCAAAAGTTACTCCAATCTCAGCATGCCCAGATACTCTCATGATTTTTCCACCAAACCTGTCTCTCTTCCAGTATTCAAAATCTCAAGGAATGGCCCAGTCACTCCAGCATTCTGCAGGCCAGAAACCAAGATTTTCTTTTATCTTCCTTTCTCTTTCATTCTCTATACCTAATATATTCCCAAACCCAACAATTGGATCTTCAAATTAATCTCTCAAGGAGATGTTATTAGCCATTCCCATTACTAACATTATCCTAATTCAAACTTCAATTAGCTTTGATCTGAACCTCTGTATTTCCTCCTCTGTTGTTGTTGTTGTTTGTTTGTTTCCATCTTTGATCACTACGAATCCATCTTCTACAACACAACCAAAATAATTTCATCAAAATACTCATAAATCTATTTGGTGGTAATCTTCCCAAATACCTTCTAGTTAGATGAAACAGCTAGGAGATATTCCCAATCATGGAATAGCTTCTGCTTTCAGCACAGACCTGGGTCCCGCCTAGGAAGTTACTCTTGGTCTAAGTGAAGTGCCTCCCTAACCTTGGGAGCACCTCCCAGGAAACAAATCCTATCCCAGAAAGAAAGCCCTGACTAGTGACTGATTGATACAATCCTGAAAGACTCTTTTCTCTTGCCAGAATGTAGTACAATGCTGAAGGGCCATGCCAGACTGAAGGTTTCTTGTAAAATAGACTGTGACTCAGTTGGAATTGCATGATAATTCAACTTCTCTCTGTGCCTAATCCTGCCTTCTTCTTTCCTTAGAGTACACCACAAAAAATTTTCTTCTTTTATCCTCCATCTATGTATGCATTCCAAAAAAGCCATCATAACACACCCTCATTTTACAATATTGTAAACCATCAAATTTGTCTATTGTTTTAAGTAAAAACAGAAACAGAATCCATCAATATGGTTTACTGTGCTCTTCATGATATGGATTTTCCCTTGTTTGTATCTCTTGACTTAAACGCTAGTCTCATTGGTGCTCTGTCCATTTTTCGAATCAAAATGGCCAACTGTAGCACATTGTCTGCATGTTCTACTCTGCCTGAAATGCCCCTCCTCCCTTAGCACATTTCTAACTCCTGATACTTCAGATCTCAATACCTCTTGGAGAGGATAGTTCTCCCTGGCTTTCTATGCTAGTAGCTAGTTCAGTGATTTCCTCTCCATATGTTTCTCTTATCACTGCATTCCCATTACATGTTGTATCCTAAAACTCAGCAAATTCTGGTCCAAAAGCCACATCAGTGTGACATTTGGTTTTGTAAATGAGTTTTTTTTTTTTTCCAAAAGACATGCCTATACGTTTTTTCTATGACTGCTTTTATGATAATAGCACATTTGAGTAGTTTCTAGGATTTTCTTGTATTTTTGCACCTCTAAACGTATACATACTAAAGTATATGTCTTTGATTTTAATGGTTTTAATTAATTTTATTGTTACATAATTATAAGAATAACAAGGAACAAGTATACTGTGTACACATAAAAAACTTTTAATTTAATTTAACTACATATTAGTGACAGGATTACTGCTAACATCATGATACGCTATGCTTTTGCATATTTAAAATAATTAAATCATACTATGGATATTATAGGTAGGCTTTTCATCATTTATTTTGTTTGTTTTTACATAGTATTCTGTGTCGAGCATTTTGAGGACATTATAATTTTTACAAAACGATGTTCATAATAGCAATGTTAATTGCTTACATTTATTGAATGGCCTACATTCATTAACAAGCAAATTAATCCCCTCAACAAATATGTGAGTGAGGAACTATTATGAATCGCACTTACAGATGAGAAAAGCAAGGAGGATAGATATAGTAAGTAATTTCCCCAGATTAATGGCCAAGCCTGGGTTTGAACCTTGTCCACAGCCTGAGCTGTGGTAATCATTCAATTTGTGGGTGTGTAATAATAAATAAACACTTTCTGGGTAAAAGAGAAAATATTATAGTAGGTTAATATGTAAATGTTTTTAGTATTCACTTGTAAAGAATGTGTTTATTATCATCAGTTGTTTAGTTATAAATGTCTCTGAAACTATCACCCATTGCAAGCCTTTCTCATACAAACTGAAACTGTCTTATACATAAATGGTCATTTCTGAGCTCTTAAAGGGAATTGTTTTGTTTTGTTTTGTTTTGGTTTTGGTTTTGTTTTATTTTACAAATTCTGTTTCTTGTGCTATAAGTAGAACAATATTCACAGATCCAACTCCTCAGGCCAGGTTATAGTTGCAACTACATTAATCAACTGCACAAAAATACATCCAACTCTTGGTCTGATAAATCCTGTTCCAGAAGGACTTACCACCTGCAAAAGAAGGTTAACATTCTCCCTTACCTTTTTCTATCACAGTGATCAAGACAAGGAATCAAGTTGTATGTTATGACACTGTTAAGCTGTGTTGCAGAGGCTACTACTCTTGGCCTGTTCTCGAACAGTGATATCTGAGATGTAGGCATGTTTCACTAGGATATCCATGCATTTATTATTATTATTTTTTTATCTTTTGAGACCAGGTCTTCCTCTGTTGCCTAGGCTGGAGTTCAGTGGCACAATCGTGGCTCACTGCATCCTCAACCTCCTGGGCTCAAGAGATCCTCCCACCTCAGCTTCCTGAGGAGCTGAGACTACAGTTGCATGCCACCATGCCCAGTTAATTCTATTTTTTACTTTTTTGTAGAGACAGGATGTTACTATATTGCCCAGATTAGCCTCAAATTTCTGATCATAAACAATTCTCTCTCCTTGACCTCTTAAAGGGCTGGGATTACAGGTGTGAGCCACCATATCCAGCCATGCATTTTTATGAGCCCCACAGTTATTATGTCTTGTCACAACAATTTTATCTCTCTGGCTAACACATAAAGAAACATTTATATCATAATTACCATCTTTTCTGCCAGTTTTGATGTACTTCTAACTGACTTCATGAGTTTCTGCTCCAAAATAATCTGCTTTCTTCCTGAATATTCTGCATGTTGTTGTTTTCAATTTATTTCAGAATCAAGTAGGTGGAGAAAAAAGTTATGGGATGCAGAAAATTCTGCTCAAACTAGGCATGGTCCAAGAAGATAACACAATCTTGATCACAGGAATGAGTTTTCTTTACACTTTTGTTGGTTCAGGAGACAATTTATTCTCTACACGTGCATGTGTGTTTTCTGAACTTTTTCTGGTTTCTGTGAGCTAAGGCCAGCATTGCAGGAAATTTCAATGTGATAGTCTTGCTGGAGATATACGACCATTACCCTTACATGGATCACTTGAACTGTTTACAGTTCCTTTCCTTTCCAAAGTAGTAAGTAAGATTTTAAATCTCGTTTTCTCAGGATGCGAGAAACTGCACTTAAGAGTTGCCAGTTTCTTCATTTCTACGCAAGTTATTTTCCAAAATGGAAATATACTAGACTACTTCCTAAACTTCTGTTTCTGGTACATCAAGAAGCACTTCGGGTTTTCAGGATCCCCATTGACTCAACAAATATACTTCATTAATTTTGGAGGAAGAGGCTGGAGATCAAATAAATCAATACATAATTTAAAATATAGTTTAAAATTATCAGCACACATTTTATTTACGTCTTAAAATCATTATCTTTAGTTTTGCTTGTTTTAAGTGAAAGAAAAAAATCTCTTCTCCTTCACTTGTTGAATTTCTTGGAAAATGAGAGAAGGGACAAAAGTTGTTGTATCTATGTTTTAGCTTGACAAAATAAGTGTGCCTTGTCTGGGATTCTTATGCTATTGGCTAAAGAATCACCACTCTGAATTTAAATTAAAGCTTAGGTAGTGAAATTCAGGATTCTAGACTCTTAGTTCCTAGTCCTTGAGGGCTCATAACTTCACAAAAGGTAATTTTCTATGTTCATAATGAGATATTAGTCATTTAATGTGAGACAACTTTTCAACAGTGAACATATGAACATTATTTATTTAAGTCAGAGCATTGGTTACATGAATGTGATGTACAAGTCAAAAAAATGACAGAAATTATAAACAGACTAAACTTCCTCTGATTTACTACTGACAAGAAGTTTCAAATATTCCCATAATGGGACTTTTCAATATGAGAGGTACAATATGTCAGACAGGAAAGTTGGGTACTGAATGAAAATTTGTAATGCTAAGGAGAAAAAAGTAGGAGAATTGAAAGTCATTTATCATTGTAACACTTCCCTGTAGACTAAGCAGAGATAAAGGATTCTGTTTACACAAGAATTTCCAGTTTTTGAAAAGCTGTATCACTCCTTTTCTACTACAACACGATATTGGAATTCATGGTGTTTGCATATGTGTGATAGAGTTTAGGAATTTAAGAAAGAGAGTTTCTGTGATCACCACAAGTGAGTTTTGCATTCTAAAGATGAATAATACAAGAAAGTATTTTTTAAATAACAATAAATATTTAACCTGCATCAGATCTGTCTTGCCACAACAAAGTGGGTCAAGACCAAGAAATAATGTTAGTCTGGTTAGGAAATTTACAAAGTACACATCATTTACGTAGTAACTTGTGATTTTATACTTCTTATTTCATAAATATAAGTTTATTTGCTATATTTTAAATTCATGTTTTTGTTTCCCATGAAATAGACTTTTTCCATTAACTTAAACACAAAAGTCAGAACAAACTTTCAAACCTCTTCCCGCTTAATATACATTTTTTCTTAGGCAACCATACTCACATTTACTGTTCATACTTCAGCATAAGCAGTCCATAATTTTTAAACTTTACATTTTTGAGCAATTCTTCTGTACAAATGTACTATATAAGTGATAGGTGTCCCCAAATTCCTATTGAAACTGGCAATTTATAATTATTTGGGTGTGATTAATTTAAACATGTCTTTAACATAATTAACAAACATAAAGTTAGAACTCAACTAGTTCACAAAAAAAAATACTGTAGACAAAAAGAGACTACTTAGATGAATTCTGAGTTTTAAAAATATTTATTTATTTATTTTATTTTTGAGACAGGGTTTCGCTCTGTTGCCTGGGTTGAAGTGCAGTGGTATAATCATGGCTCACTGCAGCCTGGAACCCCCAGGCTCAAGTGATATGCTCATCTCAGCCTCCTGAGTAGTTAAGAACATAGACACGCACCATCATGCCCAGCTAATTTTGTTAAAAAATTTTGAACCTTTTGTAGAGACAGCGTCTCACCATGCTGCTCAGGCTGGTCTTGCACTGCTGGGCTCAAGCAATCCTCCCACCTTGGCCTCTCAAAGTACTGGGATTGCAGGTATGAGCACTATGCCCACCTAATTATTTTTAATTGATAAATAATAGTTGTATATATTTATGGGGCACAATGCAATGTTTTGATCTATCTATGTAATATAGAAAGATTCAATGAAGCTCAGTAACATATCCATTTACCTCACCGATTTATTTGAGCTTAAAGTATATTGTTTAATGCTAATTAAAACAAAATTCTTCTTATTTCTTGAGGTTTACATTATATTCCCCTTTATGCCATATGAAGAATGTCATTAGGGTCCAATAGAGAGACAGCTCTTGCCTGGGCCTTTGGGTCAAGTGAACTCTGAGTAAAAGCTAGAAAAAGATTATAGGGACTTGGAACAGCACATTCTTAGCCTTAAGTGACTCACTTAAAATTTCACTTTACTTCTCCTCTTTTTAAAATTCTCTTGAATCTTCTTTGGATTCTGTATAAAAATGAAGCTTAAGATATCCATATTTGTTAAATGGCCCTATTTACCCAATGGTCTGCAAAGCACAGTATTGCAAATGTAATCTAGTGGATGTGAAAGAAAAATTATAGGAACATCTATTTCTATTTCTTTCAGATAAGAGAAAGGAATTGATATACATGCAAATATAGATAGATATGGAGTCTGTCTATCTCTACATACATATCTATGTCATTGTCTGTCAAGAGAGATAAAGTCTAATATATAGTAGACAGACAAATCCAGAGAACATACAGGTAAAATAAATATTTATAAAAATTTGTGATGTGCTTTTCATTTTTAAAGTTAAGATCAACAATCAAAACATAGTATTAACACATGATGCCTAGAAATACCTCTTGACTAAACCCCAAACTACCCTTAAAAGTCAAACAAGACCTGAGTAAAACCTGGAGGAAGCATTATTGGCTTAAATATGAGTTCACTAAGAGAAGAAAGAAAGAATACATGAAAACAAATCAGCAGTTGTAAGTTATGCTACAGGTAAAGCGCTTAGTAAAGTACATTGTACACTCATAAAAACATGTTATGTATGAAGGTGATAATCATGAGAAATCTGCAGTAATGATGATTGAAGCATAAAATAACACATATTCCCTTACAAAGTTCTTTTAAAAACCCATATAAGTAGAAGTAAGAGGAGAGATACACAAATAAATATCTCTTGACTTGAGACTCACTGGTAATTTTCTTATAGCAAATCAAAAAACAAATTTATGACTTTCCTCAAAGAATTAAATAGCTATTAGCCGAGGTAATGGATCTACGTATATACTAGAGAACACTACAAAAGTAAGAATTTACAAATGCTGTCATTTAATAACTCAGAAATAGTGCTTTAAATGGATTGGATCAGATTAAATTGTATACAAAATGTCTTTTGGGATGGACCATCAGGAATGATCAAGATTCTTCATGTAAAAAAAAAATTTAAAGATCATTTTGAGGAGAAAATTACAAGCATGAACACAGGAAGGAAAGGAAAGCATAGAACATTTGAGAAATAGTGAGTATTTCATTTTGCAGTGAGTGACAGTTTTATAAACGTGAGTGATGGGGCATATGAAGTCAAGGTGAAAAGACTGCGGAGGAAGTCAACCAAAAACTGTGACATATAGGCAAAGTGAAGACAAGAACACAGAACATTCTGAGCAGTCATTGGATTGATCACAGACATGCTTCAGAATATTAAAGTCAGTTTATACATCAGAGAATTTGTCAAAGAAAGGAACAGCCTTTTTTTAAAAAAAAAAAAATCTTTATCTATTTATTCACACATTTGATTAAAATGTCACAGTTAAGAATGAAATCACTACAATGACATAAGTAACTTATAGACAGGCCCCAAGTGCAATCAATTGCCGTAAATCAGAACATGGAACAACCACAACTCCTTAGCAAACGTGCATGCACACACATACAAACCCTTATGCACACACTCATCCACATCTCAGCAATTGCAGGCACTAAGTTTAGACATAACTCAGGGACTCTTCCCTGGCTTCTGTCACATCCTGGAAAGAAGAGAGACGAGATGAGTAAAGCAGCTGGGAGTGCTCAATGCACCTCTCCACTCTGCCACAAGTGTTTTATGTCTTGCCTTCTCTTAGTGAAATGTCATTTAGGTTATTCTACAACGCCAGCTCTTTCAGAAAGCCCTCTCTAACTTTGCCCACATACCCACAGGAGTTTTCATTCTTTTTTCCATTCTTTAATATCATATAATGTAAATTTTATTATTCTGCTTATCACTTTATTTTAATCACTATTATATATGTCTACTTCTTCCAGTTGATTTTGTATTGTCCCTGGAAAAAAGATAATCTTATGTATTGTTTAAGTTCTTATACCTTACATGAAATTTGGCATATAATTAGGGAAACTTTAGGAATAACTGAGGAATAAGATTTATACATAAATCAGAAAGAATGAAGCAAGAGGTCTTCACTCCAACTATTCAAAATCATCACTTTGATTTCTCAGGCATTACTTTTCTCTCTGTGACAGAAGCACATTTCTAAATTACTTTTTCTTTCTACTCTCTTCTTTAACATTAGAATGACTGATAACTCTACTCACAATGTGGCTGATGTCAGCTAAATGTTTAAATGATTTTTACAAATTTAGAACAGCTATAATTATGAGTATATTTAACCATTGTATTAGAATGCAGCTTTATAAAGGGAGTATTTGTAACACACATGATCACCTACTTATAAAATCATATAAGGGAGTATCACTGTATTTTAGATTTGTAAGCAAGATGTTTTTCTGCTAATTGTATAAGCTAAAGCACAGTTGAGATTATAGAGTTGATACCTAGACAAGTGATAGGAGTACATCACTCAGTTTGGCACCCCAAATTCTCAGCCACCACTTAAATGATAGACTGCAACATAGGAAAAACATACAAAATTTGTGATACTTGATATACAATATGAGTTGTTAGAATGCAGAACCATGACCTTGTGATCTTTTGTTCAGGATTTAAAATGCTCAGTGTGTTTGGCAGTGTATAATTAGTACTTAGTTTCTTTATTTATTCAACCAATATTTATTAGATGTTTATCATAGACTGGGCACAGTCCAGTGGTAGAGATAAAACAATGGACAAAACATGAAAGGTTTTAGGCCTCAGGAAGCTTATGCACTAGCAAGAGAGATAAAAAAATAAATAGGAAGTGATCACAAGGAATAATGAGAGTTGTGACAAAGGTAGCAGAGATTGCTCCAGATGTGCACCTCAGAGAGTATAGAATGGGTTAGAAGCTAAATCTGTAGTATTTAGAACAGAAAATAATGTAGATTAGAAACAAAGCTGCTTATTTTATTATATTATTACAGCACCTTCTGCATTAATCACATAGAATATAGAGGCAGGATTAATGACATAATATGAAAATGCTTAGCAAATCTGACATTTTTAACCTTAGAACCTGTATTAGTATGTTTTCATGCTGCTGTAAAGATACTACTAATACTTGAACCTAGGTAATTTATGAAGAAAAGAGATTTAATTGACTCGTAGTTCTGAATGGCTGGGGAAGCCTCTGGAAACTCACAATCATGGCGGAAGGCAAAGGGGAAGTAAAGCGCATTATATGGCGACAGGGGAGAGAGAGAGCACCAGAGTAAGCTGCCACATTTAAACAATTAGATCTCATAAGAACTCCATCACTATTACAAGAACAGCAATATCCTCAACCCCGATTCAATCACCTCCCACCACGGTCTTTTCCTGACACATGAGGATTACAAGTCAAGATGAGATTTGAGTGGGGATACAGAGCCCAATCATATCATTCTGTCCCTGACCCCTCCCAAATCTCATGACCTTTTTACATTTAAAAGCAAATAATGCCTTCCCAATGATTCCTCCCTCAGTCTTAACCTATTCCAGCATTAATTTAAAAGTCAATGCCCAAAGTCTCATCTGAGACAAGACTTGTCTCTTCTGCATATGAGCCTGTAAAATAAAAAAACAAGTTAGTTACTTCCAAGAAACAATGTGAGTATAGGGATTAGTTAAATGCTCCCATTCCAAATGGGAGATATAGATAAAAGCAAAGGTGCTACAGGCCCCATGCAAGTTTGAAACCTGGCAGGGCACTCATTAAATCTCAAAGCTCCAAAATAATCTCCTTTAACTCATCTCTCACATTCAGGACACACTGATGGAAGGAGTGGGCTCCCATGGTCTTGGGTAGTTCTACCACTGTGGGTCTGCAGTGTACAGCTCCTGCAGCTGCTTTCACAGGCTAGTGTTGAATTCCTGCAACATTTCAAAGCACACATGCAAACTGTCAGTGGATCTACCATTCCGGGGTCTGAAGAACGGTGGTCCTCTTCTCACAGCTCCACTAGGCAGTGCCCCAACACACATTTCCCCTCTATACTGCCCTAGCAGAGGTCCTCCATGAGGGCTCCACCCATGCACAGACTTCTGACTGAACATCCAGTTATTTCCATAGATCCACTGAAATCTAGGCAGAGATTCCCAGTGCTCAATCTTGTCTGAGCACCGGCCAGCCCAACACCTCACGAAAGCCATCAAGTTTGGGGCTTCCACCCTCTGAATCAGTGGCCTGAGCTGTACTTTGGCTGTTTTTAGCCATGGCTGGAGCTGGAGCCCTGGGCACCAAGTCCCAGGGCTGTACAGAGTACCTGGGCCCTGGCCCTCACCCACTAAACCATTTTTCGCTCCTAGGCCTCCATGCCTGTTATTTGAGGGACTGTCTTGAAGATCTCTAAAATTCCATGGAGACATTGTCCCCATTGTCTTGGTGATTAATATTTGCCTCCTCATTACTTATGCAAATTTCTGCAGCTGGCTTGAATTCCTCCCCTGAAAATTGGTTTTTATTTTCTACTACATGATCAGCTGCAAGTTTTCCAAACTTTTGCACTCTGCTTCCCCTTTAAACATAAGTTCCAAATTTAAACCATCTCTTTATGAATGCATATAACTCTATGCTTTCAGCAGAAGCCAGGTCACATCTTGAATGCTTTGCTGTTTAATAATTTCTTCCACCAGATACCTGAAATCATTTGTATCAAGTTCAAAGTCCCACAGATCTCCAGGGCAGAAGCAAAATGCCACCAGTCTCTTTGTTAAAGCATAGCTTGAGTAACCTTTACTCCAGTTCCCAGTAAGTTCCTTATCTCCATCTGAGAACACCTCAACCTGGACTTCACTGTTCATATCACTATCAGCATTTTGGTCAAAACCATTTAATAAGTTTCTAGGAAGTTCCAAACTTTCCCGTATCTACCTGTCTACTTCTGAGCCCTCCAAACTGTTCCAACATCTGTCTGTTACCCAGTTCCAAAGTTGCTTTCATGTTTTTCAGATTATCTTTATAGCACTACCCCGTTCTCTTGGTATCAATTCTCTGTGTTAGTCAATTTTCACACTGCTACATACTACCTGAGACTGGGTAATTTATGAGGAAAGAGGTTTAATTGACTCATAGTTCCAAATGGCTGGGGCAACCTCAGGAAACTTACAATCATGGCAGAAGGCAAAGGGAAAGCAAGCCAGCAGGTGAGAGAGGGAGCACAGGGGAAACTGTCACATTTTTTGGGGGGAATCTGTCACTTTCAAACTATCAGGTCACGTGACAACAATCTCACTATCACAAGGATGGCATGGGAGATACAGCCTCCCTGTTCCAATCACCTCCCACCAGGTCCCTCCCTTGAAACATGGGGATTATAACTCAAGGTGAGATTTGGGTGGGGACACAGAGTCAAACCATATCAGGGCCTAATGAAAGAATAGGGGATATAATGCATACTGCTTTTATCTGGCCACTCCTTTCATTCTTCAATGCCCATGATTAATTCAGGCCTGAGAAGAAGAGAGAAGGTACTCAGCACCCATTAGTTGACTGATTACAGGTTATCAGGACTCATAATATTGACTGTCTTGCAATTAGCATGCATTTTCCCCCTTCCATGGAGCTACTGAAGACTAGACTTGTAAGAAGTATTAGAAACATATTTTCAATTATATTGTGTATCCCACTAACAAGTGTTAGATTTATACATGGGAAAAAAGGGCACATTGATGAATATTAAGCAAACCTGATAATGTATATTAGGAAGAGAAATGACAACAATGAAGGACAAATTAGATATGATTTGCCTAGGAAAGGTGTGTCACGGATCAAGCTAAAGTAGTAGAAATTGAAATCAAGAGGAGGGTGTAAAATTGAAAGATTTTTATAAGAAGGCATTGGCACAGTGAGATTTCTAGTTTGATTCAATAGCTGAATTGTTACATTCAAAGAAAATATTGTCGTAAGTACATTGAGAAATTAATGTAATCTACATGGAAAAGTGTTCATTGCTAGTTAAGAACAAATAGATTTAACATAATCCCCAAAGAAGCCAAGGTGCCTTCCTTATTTAGAACATGATCATTTGATTTAATTTTTCCTTGATCTTAAGTAATCTACTTACCATCTACTATAATGTCAAGGTTTAACAGTATGAGTGTTATGGTGTTTTTGTTTTATAATTAACAGTATGAAAAAGAACACTATATAATACATTTTGTGATTCTAGGAAGACTTTGAATAGTAAAAATTAATACAAGGGCAATACATATTTAAAATAGAAACTGTAACCACATAATAATTATGTGAAAATTAATTCTTCACGTTATGCCAAAAATATCTTTTTTGGGGGGGCTGTGGGGGACTGAGTCTTGCTCTATAGCTCAGGCTGGAGTGCAGTGGCATGATCTCGCCTCACTGCAATCTCCGCCTCCCGGGTTCAAGCAATTCTCCTGCCTCAGCCTCCTGAATAGCTGGATTACAGGCATGTACCACCACACCCACCTAAATTTTGTATTTTTTAGCAGAGACAGGATTTCACCACATTGGCTGAGCTGGTCTCCAACTCCTGACCTCAAGTGATCCATCTGCCTCGGCCTCCCAAAATGCTGGGATTACAGGCCTAAGCCACTACGCCAAGCCATAAATATCTTTAACACTATCTAATTCTTACTTAAAAAAATGACTGAGTAGGGAAGATACTCTGTTTTACTGCCCTTATGAAGAAAATGAATTATTTGAAGCTCAGTGGAAGACACTTTTGTAAAAAGCTTTTATTCTGTTGAAATAAATCATTAGGATATAATTTAAATTAATTGTTCTCCGGTTATTCACGAACTACTTATGCTCAATTTACATAGTTTATGATGTCAGCAAAAACTAAATTATATCCTTGTGTTCAGTTGGAAACCATTTTAAAAAAAAATAACCTGACATCTCAAAGTAAAAATCTTCTTTTTCTAATGTAGGATAATTGCAGTTCATTATTTATGAAAATGAAACAAACTGCTGACGTTCTCATTTTGAGGAAAAAACAGGATGTGAGAACATATAATTCAATAAAATAATGAGTTTGAAAGAGGAAAGTTCTATAACCTTGTTACAAATTTTCTAGCAGAGTCATAAATAATCAAGTCAAAAGAGCTTACAAATATATAGAGTTCCACTGTGGCTAATAAACATCCAAGAATCATTCAATTATATCAAAATATGATTATATTGTCTTTGAAAATGCATAAAAAGTATTCATCTTTGTTTCTTGATGAAGAGTTTCACAGCTTAATTCATGTGTCTAAAATTACATAAATGTAACCCAAGCACCCAATCTTTAATTTTAAGTTTATTATTTGCACATTTCCTTCAGTAATTCTGAAGGAAAAATCAACAAGTTGCTATTAAGCTTGAATGAATTTACAGCCTGCTTTTGAAAATAATTCAGGACATTTATGCTCATATGTTTACTGTGGTTTTAATTTGCATTTCCTTGATAATTAGTGATGTTCAATACTATTTTCATATATTTGTTGGGCTTTTGTATATCTGAGGAAGGCATTTCTGTTCAAGTGATGGCAAGTGGGTATTTCCTGAAAAGTCAACTGAGATGTTTACCAGTCCAGGTAGAGAGGTTACTTCTTGTCAGGAGGTTACATATGAAGCCTGGGCAAGTCAATCATCCTCTCAGCCATGTGGAATAGTCATCCATCATGTCTACCCGTCAAATCAGTATTAGATAGCCAGTCCAAAGATGAATTTCGGGATCTGTTAAGGACAGTCACTTATCTACAACGCTAAGATGCTCTCACGTCAGCTATTAAGACTTCTTAACTTGAATAGAAAATGATGGTCAGTTCTCCAAGCTCTGTCTGGGACAAACCTTTCTTATGCTTCTGAGAAATTGGTTCTAAAGTTACATTATTTCATTTGTGGAGATGACACAGTGGGCAACTGAAAGAAACACAGAGTGATGAACCCAGGCTTAGTCCAATATATTCCCCAAAAACCCTTGTTGACTTTACCTTTTAAAATTTAAACATGAAGTAAAACAAAAGTGAAAAACAGACTCATTGTATTTACAGAAAACACAAGTCAGAAATTAAAACTTCTGGAGAAAACTTGTTAAAAATATCAAGCTTAAGTTTAAACATAAACATATTCTAAGACATCTAATAATGGAAATGTTTATTTTAAAAACATACATTTTAAAAATACACAGCTGCGGTTTTTTAGCCATTTTGGTATGTATTTCAATATTACAGGGGTGTGTTGTGTGTGTGTGCATGCACACACATGCAATTGTGTATATGTTTGCAATCATATAACTAATGTGTTTATAAAAAAAATCTCCATTTTAAAGGAATAGCATCACAATATATTCCAATACTTCAGAAATTTTTAATTTTAGGGAAAATTGAGTATCAACCAAAAAAGATTGTTATAGGCATACCTCAGGCACATTGTTCCACATGGTTCCAGACCAGCACAATAAAGCAAATATTCAAATAAAGCAAAGATTCAAATATTCAATATAGACGTTCACCTAATTTCTTTTTTTTTTTTTGGTTTCTAAATGCATATCAAAGTTATGTTTATGCTACCCAGTCTGCTAAGTATTTAACAACATTCAGTTTGCATACAACATTATGAATTAAGTTCACCATCTTATATGGGTATGGTTCATAGTGCCCCAACACAACTACAAATGAACAGTGAAAATACCTTAATTTAAAAATATGGTATTGCTAAAAAATGCTAATGGTTATCTGAATCTTCAGCCAAATCATAACCTGTTTGCTAGTAGAGAGCAGTGCCTCAAAATTGATGGTTGCCTCCTAATCAGTGTGGGTGTTTCTGAAGGTGGGGTTTGCTGGGACAATTTCTCAAAATAAGACAGCAATGAAATATGCTGCATCAATTGACTCTTCCTTTCATTAAAGATTTCTCTTTAGCAAGCAATGCTGTTTGATAGCTTTTTACCTACAGTCTAACTTCTTTCACTATTGCAGTCTATCCTCTCAAATTCTGCCACTGCTTTATCAACTATATTTACATATTAATAATACAAATACTTTGTTTTCATTTCAACAGTGTTCACAAAATCCTCACTAGGGGTAGATTCCATCTCAAGAAACCACTGTTTTCCTCATTTACAAGAAGCAACTGCTCATTTGTTCAAGGTTTATCCTCAGTTTGCAGTACTCCAGTTTCTTCTTTAGGTTCCACTTCTAATTCTGGCTCTCTTGGTCTGCAGTTACACCCTCCAATGATGTATTGAATGCCCTCAAAATAATCCATGACAATTGGCATCAACTTCTTTCAAACTTCAGTTAATATTGATATTTTGACGTCCTTCAGTGAATCATAAATGTCCCTAATGACATCTAGAATGGTGAATCTTTTCCAGAAGGTTTCAATTTACTTTGCACAAGTCCATCGGAGGAATCATTGCTTATGACAGCAATGGCCTTATGAAATGTATTTCTTAAATAATAAAAGTTGAAAGTAAAATTACTCCTTCATCCATGGGCTGAAGAATGGATGCTTTGTTAACAGGTATAAACACATTAATCACCTTACACTGTTTCATAAGAATTCTTGGGTGACCCGGTGCTTTGACAATGAGCAGTAATGTTTTGTAAGGTATCTTTTCTTCTGAGCAGTAGTTCTCAACAGTGGGTTTAAAATATTCAGTAAACCATGCTGTAAACAGATATACTGTCATCAAGGCTTTGTTGTGTCTCATTTCTACAGCACAGGCAGAGTGGATTCCTAAGGGCTCTAGAATTTTCATAATGATAAATAAGAATTGGCTTCCACTTAAAGTCACCAAGTACATTAGCTCCTAACAAGAGAGTCAGCCTGTTTTTTTGAAGCTTTGAAGCCAGGCATTGACTTCTCCTTTCCAGTTACCAAAGTTATGGAAGGTAGGTTTTTCCAGTATAGGGCTATTGTTTCTGCATTGCAAATCTGTTGTTTATTGTAGCCACCATCACAAATTATCTCAACTAGATCTTCTGCATAATGTGCTGAAGCTTCTGCATTAAGACTTGCTGCTTCTCCTTGAACTTCTATGTTATGGATACAGTTTCTCCCCTTAAACCTCATGAAACAACTTTTGCTAGCTTCCAGTGTTCCTTCTACAGCTTAGTTACCTCTTTCAACCTTCATGGAATTTAAGAGCATTAGGACTTTGCTCTGTATTAGACTTTGGCTTAAGAGAATGTTGTGGCTTGTTTGATCTTTTATCTAGAACACTCAAAATTTCTGCATATCATCAATAAGGCTGTTTCATTCTCTTACCATTCCTTTGTTCATTGGAATAGCAACTTTAATTTCCTTCAAGATCTTTTCGTTTGCATTCACAGCTTGGCTAACATTTTTGGAGACAAGGCCTCACTTTAAGGGTACCTTGGCTTTTAATATACCTTCCTCACAACACTTAATCATTTCTAGCTTTTTATTTACATTGAGAGACTTACCCTTTTACTGGAAAACCCTGAGGCCATTGTAGGACTCATTGGCATGACTGAAATATTGTCATGTCTTAGGGAATAGGGCAGCCCAGAAAGAGGGAGAGTGATGTGAAACCGGTTGATTGGTGGAGCATTCAGTATGCGTACAACATTATGAATTAAGTTCACCATATTATATGGGCATGGTTCCTAGTTCCTTAGCACAACTACAAACAACAGCACCATTTATGATCAGTCACAGATCACCATAACAAATATAAAACTAATGAAAAAATTTGAAATGTTGTCAGAATTGCCAAAATGTGACAGAGGGACACAAAGCGAGCACATGCTGTTAAAAAAAAAAAAAAAAAAAAATAGTTCATATGGTCTTGCTCCATGCAGGGTTGCCACAATTTTTTTTCCTTTTTTTAAAAAATGCAGTGATTTCATAGTATTATAAAGCAAAACACAATACAACAACGTATGCTCATATATCAGTAAAGATGGGTTATATTTGTCTGGGGTAATTATTAACTCCAAATCTTAGGGTTTTAAAACAGTAAAGAGTGCTTACTTTGGTGGTATATACAAAAATGTGAATGATACAGAGAATACTAGCATGGCCCTTGAAGAAGGATGACACATGTTTGTGAAACGTTCCATATATTTTTGAAACATCACACTGTACCACAAAATAGGTACAATTATTATGTGTCAATTAAAAGTAATAATAAAAGCAAAAAGAAAAAGATTAATTTTTTCATCATTTACAAAAAAAATATTTATTTCTAAGTTTTCTGGCTCTCATTGCTGCACAGTTCAACTAATTATATGTTTTATGATGTCCTTTTTCTGATAATCAGACTCTTGAAAGAACTCCTTCTAGGAACATGGTCAGTAATCATAGAGGCAGGGAAGGAAGACCATGGCCACCAGTGCACTGACACTTGAAGGTCCTACCAGAAGTAACTGATGGAGCTTCCAATTGCATTTTACTAGAAAAAATAAACAACTTAGCCAAACCTTTCATCTAGGGAGTTAGGAGGTACAATCTTACCTCATGCCTAGAGATAAAGAAAATACAATTTTGCACATAATAATTCTTACTATCATCCACCCTTCAGCTCATCAAACACCATTTGGTTCATTCTCTTTTCCCCATTCAAAATACACTCATCTCCAAAGAGGAAGAAGAAAACAAAAGAAAAGTTTCTTATAGTGAGAGCATTAAGCTCAATGTCATGGACTTTTGTGTAATATGTGGCAGTTTTGATTTAAGAAAATCTCTTCATTAAACTCAGATGTGGCTTGTTTTGATACAGATTTCTGTGAGTTAAAATGACAGGTTATGTTGTACACACACACACCCCAGAATGCACACCCATGAGAGGAACAGAAACACAATAACAGCCACAGAAACTGCCATTTACATGTCAGAGGAAGATATATCAAAATACCTAAAAAAGAAATTAAGAAAACAATCCCATTTACTATAATGAAAAACAAAAGAATATATACAGATTCCTGTAGACCTATCAAAGGTTGCATATTGATAAATCCATTGTATTAGTCGAGAACATTATAAGTTGAGCCCTTCTAAATCAGGATTGTCTGTATTTAGGAATAAACTTAACAAAGGAGGTGAATGATGTGTATACTGAGCACTATAATACATTGATACAAAAATTAAAGGAGACACAAACAAATGTAAAGACATCACATACTTCTGGATTGAAAGAATTAATGTTGTTAAAATGTCCACACTACAGATTTCATAGATTCAATGCAATTCCTATCAAAATTCTATTAGCATTTTTCAGAGAAACAGAAAACAATCCTAAAACTTATATGCAATCAGAAAAGATCACAAATAGTCAAAGAAATTTAAGCAACAAGAACAAAGCTGAAGGCAAACATTACCTCATTTCAAATAATGTCACAAAGCTATAGTAATCAAAACAGTGTGGTACTGGCATAAAAAAAGACGCATGGAGCAACAGAACACAGTAAAGATCACAGAAACAAACCCATATATATTCATTCAACTGATATTCAACAAAAGGGCCAAGAATACACAATGGTGAAAGAACAGTGTCTTCATTAAATGTCATTGGGATAGCTGGATGTTCAAATGCCAAGTAACGAAATTGTGCCCTTATATCGTAAACAAAAATCAATGCATAATGGATTAGACTTCAATGTAAAACCTGAAACTGTAAAATTGAAAGAAAACATAGATAAAAGTTATTTGAAAAAAAAAAATTTTGGATATAAACCAAAAGCACAGGCAAGTGAAGCAAAAATATGTGTGACTACATCAAACCAAAAAGTTTCCACACAGTAATGGAGGCAACAATCAGTAAAATGGAAATAAAACCTATGGAATGGGAGAAAATATTTGCAAATTATACACCTAATAATAAAAGCCTGATATCTAAAATATATAAGAAAGTTGTATGTGTATTTATATGCACACACAAAACTCAATAGCAAAATTTAATAATAATGACCTGATCTAAAAATGAGGAAAAGACTTGAAGAGACATTTTCCCAAACAAGACATACAAAGGTCTGACAGGAATATAAAAAGGTACTTAACATCAGAAATCATCGAAAAAATGCAAATCAAAATCACAAAGAAATAAGAACTCACAACAATTAAGATGGCTTTTAGAAAAAAGACAAAAGATAACAAGTGTTGGTAAGGATGTGGAGAAAAATGAACTTTTATACACTGTTGGTGTAAATGTAAATTGGTATAGCCATTATGCCATTATGAAAAATAGTATGAAGGTGGCTTAAAAAATTAAAAAATATAACCACCATATTATCCAGCAATCCCACTTTTGTATGTGTATACAATGAAAATGAAAGTAGCATGTTGAAGACATATCTGGGATCACATTTTCATTGCCATATTATTCACAATAGTCAAGATATGGAAACAGGAATATTATTTTGAAATTATTACACAGAAATATTATTTAGCCTTTAAAAAGTCCTGTCAGTTATGACAACATGGATGAACCTGTAAGACATTAGGCTAAGTGAAATAACCTGGACACAGAAAGACAGTGCTGAGTGATCTTACTGACACGTAGAATCTAAAACAGCCAAATTAAATGTTTGCACAGTGGTTGTCAGGGGTTAGGTGTATGAGGGAAATATGAGGATTTGGGTCAAAGAGTGCAAACTTCCATTTATAAAATGAATAAGTTCTGGCAATCTAATATATAGCATATTGACTATAGCTGACAATAATGTATTTCATAACTGAAATTTTCTAAGATTAGATTTTAAGAGTTCTCAACAAAAAGAAGAATGTTAATAGTGAAATGATGTATAGATTAATTAACTTGATGGGGTATCATTTTGCAATGTATATGTATATCAAAACATCACTTTATACACCTTCAATATACACTATGTTTATTTCTCATATCTTTTATACAATGCTTCTGTATGATTGGAATTATTCCTCTAGGAATCTAATTACATAACTAGATTTTTTCAGTTTCTCCCATATATCTCTCATTTAACTGTTTACATTTTCCAACTTTTGTCTTTTTGTGCTTTAACCAGAACATTTCTTTAGGATCTCTTTTCTGGTATACTAGATAGGATTTTTAGCTCTGTGTAATTTGATACCAACTCAAATTTTAAAAATTCTTACAGAACTAATAGTTTTCGGTTCCAAAATGTTTGTTTGATTCTTTCTTTAGTGAGATTTCAGCTACGCATGAGATTTTTCAAAAGTGTCACTTATTTTTTTGAGGTATTTAGTGCAGTTATTTTAAAATATTGCTTCTAAAATTGTGTTTTCAGTATTTTCCCCTAAAGTTATACATTTACTATTTACATGGATGCTACATTTACATAATATGCTACAGTAAATTCCCAATTTAGTGCTGGCAAAATTTTATCAGCTTTTTCCCACTGCCTAACCTGGGAGTTCATTTTAGTAAACTACAGAAAGTTTTCTGACCACAGTCCACTTTGATCATATTCCAATACTATATGTGATGTGTTATTAGCAATCACAGCTCTTCACCACTGGGGTCAACTTCTATTTCACTAAGGATAAACTAGGTTGTACTGTAGCAATAAGCTGTAAGGTATAAATCACTAAAAAGAGCAAAAGTTATTTTTCACTCATGCTACATGCATATTATCAGATAAATGGGATTCTAATCTTTTTTTATTTTCATTCCTCGACCCAGACCAGCCAATCAGCTACCATTTAGAATCTTGCTGATTGTTATAGTTCCAAGAAAAAGACTCTGACAAATTACATACTGGCTCCTAAAATTCTTCCTGGAAATTACAAATATTTTCTGCAGATATTTTATTAACGAAAACATATTACCTTGCCTAGAAAGTGGTTAAGTTAAAGCATATGATGTGCCCAGAGACAGAAAAATTAGAATGTCTTCAGCACCCTAATTACTACTTAAAATGTTGTGCTACGTAGATTTCAAAAGCTAAATCCTGATTCTCTTTCTCTCCTCTCTCTCTCTCTCTCACGCACACACACACACAATTTCAGGTTAGATATTGTAAAAACAGCCAGAAAGACAATGAAATCTTCTAAAATAAAACTAAGTCCAATTTTGTAGTCAAAAAGGAGTCACTACATAGGTGCAACAAATTCTCTTTGTTTCTTTCTTCTTTCTGTTATCCAGCAAACACTATGAAGAATATTTTCTGTTTAGCAATGATAGAGCACCTTTAATCAGAGCAATGATCTTGGTGCACACATGTAGAAAAGCTAGATGAAATAATAGATGTATATCTTTCAGAGAAATCCAGTGGCAAATAAGGCCTGAGCAAGAAAACACATTGTAGTGAAGAAATCCACAAAATGAGGTGCTAACATTCTGAAGGTGATTTTTCCCTAAGTGTGTTTGTTGATTATAATATGGAAAGATTCTGAGAATCTATGCAGAAGTCCTAAGCAGTTTGTTATAAGCAGCAAGTGAATCAGCAGAAGTTTTGGCTCTTCCACATCCTGGAGAAATACAATTTTGAGTTAAGAAATGACAAGGCAGTCAGCACTTGGGGTGGGGGAGAAGCACACGATCTCAGGGATAATAGAAGTCTAGGAAAGTAAGTCAAATCCTCTATGAGTTTTCCCCATGAGACATTTGGTTAATTCTTATACAGTGTGATTATTAAGGATAAGAATCAAAACTGTAAGACACTGAAAGAAAAAAACAAGTTCTCCGCAATCTTAATGATACTGAGGAGTGACATTTGAGTTCAGACCTGCCAGGATATAAACCTTACCAAATGCCATATCAGCTCTAAATTCAGGAGGGTTACTTAGGAGAAATGGAGACAGCCAGATATATATTTAAAACATGCTACTAAGCCTCAAATCAGTTTTCTGATTGAATGGCGATGATATAGTAACACTTCATATTTCTAAAGAAGCAACATTTCTGTTGAGGAAAATAATGTCATAGATAAACTTAAAAGTTATTCATTCATAATGTCTGATTTCAAGTGATAAATTGCCAGTTACCAAGAAACAGGATCAAGGGTAAAAACAGACAATAGGACGAGACAGATTATCCATTATTTATGTTGCAAAAGATGGAGAGTAGCTGTAATTAATATATTTAAGGAAATAAAAAGAAGCATGCAGATATTTAGATGATAATTAAACCTTAAATATATATATACACACACACATATATAGTATATATACACACATATGTGTATATATACATACATATATATGTGCACATATATGTATATGTGTATATATGCATATATACATACATACACACATACATATAATTCTAGAACTGGCAAGTGCAATATTTGAAATTAAGAATTCAATAGATGACATAACAGAAGGTTTTTCATGGAAGAAAAGATAATAGGCCAACTACAAAGCAGATAAATAAAAAATAACAATCCTAAGACACAGAGAGCAAAAAGTATAAAAATATTTGATTAAAAGAGCCAAATATTTATCAAGCAAGCAGCATAATCTTTTCATAGAAGTGTATGTTGTCTCACAGTAGGAGAAAAGTAATGCTGTAGACAACAATGCTCAAAGAGAGAACATCTGAGAAATTTTCAAAGATTTCGTTAAACAACAAACCATAGACTCAAGAAATCCTATGAAGTCAGAACAGAAGAAAATTTAAACACAAAAATACACAAAATCACACTTTCAGAGCCTATTTGTAAAATTTCTGAAACCAATTATTAAAATTAAGAAAACATGGCTATTTTATTAAGAAAACAAAAACTTTACCATTTCCTTTCTCTGACATTTAAATATATGCGACTTTAATTTTTTTGACAATAATTTGCTGTGAAAAACACGGACTTTCCTATTATTTGGCTACTACTTTACATTTTAGAATATAAATCAAATGTTTCAGTAATAACTGTTCAAAAGAATTAATTTAGAATTGAAATGCTATTCTTTCAGAGTTTTATGATTATTAAGACTGTGAACATTTGTTCTCTGAGTTATACAGTAGTCCCTTCTTATCTACAGGGAATATGGTCCAAGGCCTTCAGTGGATGCCTGAAACCACGCATAGAACTGAATCCTATATAAACTATGTTTTCTCCTACATGTACATATATTCCTACATATAGTTTACTTTATAAATTATACACAGTAAGAGATAAACAATAACAATTACCAATGGAACATTTAAAACAACTTTGTGAATGTGGTCTCTACCTCTACAAAATATTTTATCGTAGTTTACTCACCCTTGTTGTGACGGGTGGTTCTGATAACCCAGACAACTACTAAAAGATAACTGTGTACTAAAAGGTCAGGTAGCATACAGCATGGACAATAAACAAAGAGATAATTGACTAGTGGGCAGAACTAAGTGGGATGGTGTGGGACTCTGTTGTACTACTCAAAAACGCACAATTTGAAATTTATGAATTATTTCTAGACGTTTCCATTTAAAAGTTTTGGACCGTGGTTTACTGCAGGTGACTACAACCACAGAAAGTGAAGGAGGAAATAAGGGGGATGGGGGGCTACTGTACTGTATTTTTGATAATCTTACATACACATTGATCTATATTTTAAATACCTGGTTTATTGTTTACTGGAAAATGAAAAAACATATCTATTAAATTGACTTTCAATAGCAGCAATTTATTTTGGTTAATCATCCCTGAACGTTAATTGAAAACTCTGTAAAAAAATAAATAAGTCAGTGATGGAGAATATTTTAATTTGTAGTCTTGGGATAAACATCAATTGATTGTAAACAAAAAATTCTTGGAAAATAACTCGTGAATTAAATGCAAAATGTCAAACAATGGTTATATGTATGAAGAAAGTTTTCATTTTCAACCCTTAAAAGTAAAAGACACTTAAGAGTGTATGTAAAGATGCAGTGTTAAAGGGCAATAGCATGTAACATTATTTCTAACATTTTACAATCGATAGAACTAGGTCCTTCTTTAAAACTGAATAAGTTCGCACCCTTTGGTTTAAAATATTTCATTAACTTGGCTTCTGTGAACATATCGAATCATTTAGCTAAAATTTTGTATATTGTAAATTCAGAGTATTATCATAAATAAGGTAAAACAAATAACAACTGTCTTAGCAAAACTTCAGTTAATTCTTATCAACTGCATAATAGTAAAAATGCAATGTCCATAATTCTGTATCTCCTTATTTTATAATATGCTTCATTGTATTGCATAAGTGCGCTCTTGCAAAGGCAGTCATCTAAAATATGCCAGACTGATCCTTTACAGTAATGTTAAATTATAGCTGTATGGTATAATTTTTGTCAATAATGGAGATATGAGATGTTACCTATACTTTTTCAGCCATAAATTAAGGTCTAATGTAATATTTCATAGAATATCATTAAAAGCATGCATCCTCTAAAAAATGTTTAAATTGTTCATCGAAAAATAATTCAAATATCTAATAAAATAGGCCATTTGAAAATTGGCAAAGAGCGACTAAAAAAGAGCTTGCAGAATGCAAATGCATTTTTACACTCCCATCTGTGTGTGAACAGACGTTTGTACTGCTTCACAAATTTGAGCGAGCAGGCTGCCAGACATGTTTGGCAGAATTGGAAAGGAAATCTACCATGTTCTGTATTCTTGGGCATGGGGCATGAGAGAAGATAAAGTTTTAAAGAATAAAATTTGGTCTACTTCTATTAGCATTTGAATTCCGACAATAACGATTTCAAGGGCCAAAAACTTAACTTTAGGTTTCAGCAAATAACAACTTCAAGAAAACTTGACTTTAGGTTAAGTAAAAAAAAAAGTTATATTTATTTGAATTTCAGTATCATTTTCAAAGTTGTTCTCTTTCTGAAAATTTACTTGAAAGTTAATATTATTTATTAATAGTATAATTTTTCCAGTCATGCATTCAATGAATCCCTGTGTTTAAAACATTGTAGTTTTTAAAAGCAGGTTGTATGGTAGAAATGGCATGAAAAGCACCTCTCATGCTGAAATTACTAATGAATAAAATATAAATTATTGTTAACTTTTAAAAATAATATTGGCTTATTATGTCCAATGTGCTCCACTGATTCTGAATACATTTTTAAAAATTCAAATGATTACTAATAAACAACTATGTTAAATAAAATCATTCACAAAAATATTTGGTTAAAAAGTCATACACAATAATTGTACAGTATAGAATTATAGAAATAATTAATCACTTAATCATTTTGCCTAGTTGGGGCAAGCCACAAAATAAAATATGTAGAAGACAAAATCTATGATTCCTGAGGGTTAAAACTGTCTAGCATTCTTCTTTCTTTAAAGATAAAATGAATTGCTTAAGAGAACTCTGAGGAAGGTCAAAATCATACATTTTGAGGAACTGAAACTAATTTTAACTTACTGTGATATTATCACCAACTGGATACTCAAATCTGTACTTCACATATACATTTACATTTCATTTCTACTTAAGGTTTGATATAAGTCCATTACCTTTAGCAAGAATGGTCAAATTTATTAATTTGGCCAACTCTCACAGAACCATTCACATAAAAACTACCAAGGCAGAATTTGTCTATACCTTTAAAAAATTTTAATGAACTACACGAATAGTATAACCCACTGAGGGATAAACCAGATCTTTCCGTTTTACTAATAAGAATGAAATTTTGTAATGTAATTTTATCCTTAAAATAGATAGCTACATGCAATAATAATTTGCTAACTATCTAGCTAGCTATCTAGCTATTGATTGATTTATCGACTTATCTATCATCTATTCCATTTTCCTAGCTTATGGCAGATAGCCCTTGCTTCTCAAAATCCTTTGGGAATTGCCTCTGTTGGAAAGAACATCCTCATCAAAGGGCATGTTCCTTTCTCAGATTGGCCTTTATCCAGTAGCTGATCTATGTGAGGTAAAAATGTCTTGATTTTTACCTATTTGGGATAACTTTGAAGAGTCATTCCTGCTCCAGAGTTCCTTGTAGGGTTGGTGGAAGCTTTAACTGAGAATTCCATTTTAGAGTTCCCTGGGAAATCAAACCGAGAGACCAAAACTTGCAGTGTAAACTAGTAATTTTCACACTGCATAATAAGTTATCAGTGACTATCTACAAATGACCAATTAAAAATTCTAACTATGTTCCTAAGAATAAACACACTAGTGCCTTGTTTCTGTCTTATACTTTTTTGCATGTTAGATACACATTTTAATAATCAGCTAAACACTTTAAGGGACAAGATTGTTAGGCAATATTGTATAGATTAGTGGTGTATATTTCTTCCTGAAGAGCACTGAAGCTACTGCCATAAAATAGGAGACTGTAATGTTTTGATTAATTTTCTTATAGCTTGAAAGCATAGATTTTTCTTAGCACATGTCATCACAATCAGATAGTTCCGTTTGAAAAGCACTTGAACAATGGCATAGTGACATGCAAGCATGCTTCAGAAAAAAAGGTAAATTTTATTTTAGCAACTTTATTGTTGTAACTTTTCTCTGAGCACTCAAAATACTATTTGGCTGAGTCATTAAAGTGGTGTCACGTTTCTATTATTCTGAAAAGAAGCTCTTCATTCCAGTTATGAAAAGAATTTACAAAGTAAAACACACAGTCTTTGACAAACACTAGAGTATTCTAATAAATATTTAAGGCTTCATCTGAGTAGATAATTCCAATTTGTATACTATGAATGCTACAGATATTATTATTTGTTAATGTAAACCAAACCTTTTTTGAACTGATTAAGTGTATTTTATGTGTAAGTATTAAATGCATACTTGAATTCTGGAAAACATATGGAAGTCCTTAATGTTTTTCACATCTTACTAGACATGGGGAATAAAGATGAATAGAATGCACTGCTTGTCTTCCAGAATCTCAATTCAGTAGGTGAAATTCTCCTAATTAGTATGCTGAGATTAAATGAGACTTTTCTGCTTCCCACTTCCTCCCTGTTTTGAGGGTCCCCAGCTAAATTGAGGTTCCAGTGCAAAAGTACAAGAGTGGCCAGCAACCCTGTCCTAACGAGAAATGAAGGGGAACTGGACATGGTGCTTTCTGGTGTGCCTTTCAGAGAATACTTCTTTTACCTGGCAGATGGATTCATGTCTGTTTGTCCGACCTATGACCATGGCATCTTTCATCAGGGAAAGCTGATACTGGTAAATGCCCTTGTGGCTCTTGCCTGACCCATGTCGGTTTACACATGCTTGATTACCACTCTGGTGCTGGGATCCTGACTCTGTGGTCCCCATCTCCAGCATTCTGGGAAACAGCAGCCTGGAGCAGTCCCTTGTTCGTTCAATAAAGGGTACAAATTCAACACATCACCACAGTAGGAAGCAGGTTAAAAGATTTTTACTTTCAAACCCTGGGCAAGTAGGACATAGTCATGAGATAGTCATGAGGTCAGTCCCCATCTTGGGTCATGAGAGGCAAGCATGAAGAGTGAGCAGAGGGTGAGAGAAGCATGTAGCAACTAGCAACATACATGTGTATACACATATTTACATATATATGTAATTTACATATATAGTGTTGGACACTTTAAATGGCAGGAGCAAACACTTAAAATGCCCATTTAAAGGAAGAGTTAGGAAAGCAGGAAATCAAGTCTGCTAGTGGGAAAGGTGCTTCTAAATTCTTATCTCTGGCCACTGACTTGAGCCATTAGGATGTGCTGCAAACCTGAAAACCATTTTAAGGGTGACTAAGCCCATTTCTTGTATGAGAAAATTAAACTGATATTTCAAATAGATTCCAAGGCAATATAAAATTATAAAAATTCACTACACTCCTTCTCTAGGGTCAAGCATAAATCAAGTTAAGGTGAGCTATAGATACTTTTAGCATAAAAATCATACTAAAGATGCTCAAAGGATTACTAAGCAGGGTAGAATGTTACAAAATCTGATTATTTTAAGGTCTCGACCAGAGAGAGAATCTAGTGGAAGTGACACTGATAGCAAAGGGCAGACAAATCAATACTGATTATTTAAGTGCTCTCATTATCTCTTTAAAGGATTGTAATGCACATCTCAAACCCAACTAACCAAAATTTTAAAATATTCTTCCAGATGCTTCAGTTTTTGCTTAATCTAAGGAATTTCTGTTTGCGGCACTGAATGTACTACCCTCATCCTACCCAAGATAATGTATTACTTTGTGACATTATCAAACAATTTGTAAGTTTCATCTCTCTAGTGAGTGTAAAGTGATAAGAGAACACATAAGAAATGTATTCAACTTAAAGGTTTTGAGCAGGTCACTGAAAGGAAAAAAAAATTAAAGTTAGGCCTTCAAAGAGGACTCTCCTTTTTCTAACTGAACTAGGTGATAAACATATTTCTCAGGCAGAGGCTCCAGCATAAACAAAGAGAGGTCAGAAAAATGCTTTCCAGAAATACCAGCTGTCCGGATTGTAAGGCAAGTGTGGTATTCTAAGGCTGCAGTATCTGAGAAGGAATCTCAAAAGATAATTTAGTGACAGATTACAAAGGGTTGACGTCTTCAATTACTTAGCCCTGGAGGATTTGCCAAAAGCCCTATACCAGTCGTCTGCATTTTCATCTAGAGCTCCCTGCTGGGAGGATGGTTTGCAATCCGGTCTGATGGCAAATTGCTTGAGTTAGAACAGATATTGAGTGAAATGAGCATGAGTAATTCACTTTTCTGAAACAACAAGTATAGAGCAAGGTTAAGGAGTGGAGGAAAGCTTCAGAGTAATCCTCCAGCCATCATGGACATGGAGCATGGTTGCTACCAGAGGCATTTGTGTTTTAAGTGTCAAAGGAAGACTGTGCAATGACCAATGTAATATTCAGTGAGTGTTTGAGAAGGAAGGGGAAGAGATAGAGGCTTTGGAAAGTATAGCTTTAGGAATAGCCCTGATTCTCCAGCTTCACATACTCCATCTGTCCCTTTACAGCTTACTATGTTTACCATATTGTCTAGTCTCTCTTGGGATTCTTCTAATTTTGCTCTGGCTTTTTAAAGTTTTTTTTTTTTTTTTTTTTTTTTTTTTTTTTTTTTTTTTTTTTTTTCATTTCTCTTTTATAGTCTTCTTTCACAAAGAAAACAATCTCATTAAGTTAAATTTTAATTCATTTAAAAATAATGATCACAATTGTTATCTCTTCTGTGGCAACAATATGTTTTCCTGCTTTCTCCCCCCTACTCTTGTTCTTTTCAGTTTTAGCACTTCCGCAATGATGGCTTCAGTAGGTCCTTATTTATTCTTCATCATGGAGAAAGATTTTCAATGAACAGCAGTTTTCACAAGGTGTGTGTGAGACTAGAAGGGTAAGGGAGAGGTCAAGGATAGATGACTTTCACACTCCAAATGTTCTCTTCTGGCTGTCCTACAATATGGTTATTTGTGTGAGTCTTGTAGCCTGCCCTCATGCATCTTGCACAAGCAAACTGTACAAAAGAACTTTTGCCCCCTGTATAGTCACCCAAGGCTCTAGGCCTACTGTAAACAAAATATACTATTTTTGATCTGAAAATATGTCCATCACTGTTAGGAAATATACATTTTGTGAACACTTGCCAAAATGTGCTGCTGGACTTTCCAAAGATGACTCTTTCTCTTCCGTCTGCTCTACCCTTTTCTCAGCTGCTATTGTCAACCCTTAGATTTATTTCATAGTTGTTGGGTTATATATTTTTCTTAGTCTTACTCAAATTAGACTATGTTTAATGTTTCATTTTCCTTTTTGCTTTCGGGTGGCTTTCCGGAGGAAAAGGGAAAGTGATGATTTTTATAGTTATGTTATCATTGGAAGTCCCGACTTAAATTTTTTGTTGGCTTAGTCTCTTTATCCTGAGAATTATATGCTAAATCTTTGATTGTGATTGTAGGTTTGTTTATGTTCTCATTTTTCAAATTCTTTGTATACATATTTTGAGGCTACATTATTAGATACATAGAGATTCATGACTATCTTCTTTGATGAATTAAAATCAATTAGAATTGTTATCTATATGTCAAATTGTTAAGGTATACTTTCATTAAACCATTAATGCTCTTTTGGTTAAGTCTATTCTATCTTAGATGGTTACTCATACACCAGTATGCCTTTTCTATTTTTTATTGTCTAACTTTTGGTTTTATTTTCTTTAAACCAGTAAATTAACTCATTTTATTTTTATTAAAAGACTTGTTGTGTTTGAATAAGTGTTAACATAATATCTTTTTCTTCTGCAACTTATTATTTTTTCTTTTTTCTATACTTCTTTTCCTTCTCCTTTTCTTCTCTCTATCCCCACTGTGCTAATTAAAACTTACGTCCCTAAATACTGAGGTTTATATCTGGATCCAGCTCTTCCCAAGACATTACAATTTTAACTTTGTTCTTCACTTTTGTATGCTCACTTCTCTCTTCTTATTTAATATGGGGAAATTCTCCTATTTCAATGGAACTTGTGAATATATATCCACACTTAATTTCATTGTGATTTTTGTCCAGAATTTGAGATATTACCCAGAGATCTCTAAATAGAAGAGAGAAGATAGATAATACACACATATATACATACATACATATGTACATAAACATAAAGTGAAGAGAATATGATAGAGAAGAAAATCAAAATTTTAATTTATATTTTTTAAAAGAAATAAACGTATTTTATCCATTATTACTGAATTTTGAAACGTTATAGTCACAAAAGTTTTAACAGTTATTTAATTAATGGTAAAAGTATTCTTTTGCCATTCTAATTCTACAAAGACAAACATTTTAATTTCAAATCTATTCAGTCTTCTAGACTTCTAAACTACTTTTTATATTATAATGCTGAGTGGAACTCTTTCTGTGGCCAGTAGGGTCTAAAGTTGTACCCAACATTTTAAAGATGGTTACACACAGGCAAGCTGCCTCATGCAAATGCTTCAGCAGCATTAATCACCATCTTCCTGCTTAGGCCATTTTTTAATAAAGAAGACTAAAATGTGAAAATGGAGATAAGGTCAGAGTTGGGAGAACTGAGTGTGGCGAGAAGTGTTATAGCTCTTCTGGGCTGGGGCAACGATAAACAAATAGGCTATCTAGATGCTAATCAGTATAAACACCTACAGATTTAACTTTAGGAACATATTTTATCAGATACATTGATGTTCAATTCTAATACCATTGACTTTCTACCTCAATTCTCTGTGCACTTACCATCTTCCTATAATCTCACATATTTTACTTTCACTGTCAGATATGTTACATGCAGATCTCCTGGGTTCAGAAAATCCCTAGAAGTGTTAATGGTGAAGCGTTCGATGACAGGAACTTCTCAGGATGAAAACTTTAGTCACCCTGTAGGTAACTTTCAAATACTTTGTATTCCTGATTAATATCACTGAATTTTCATCTGTTACTCTATCAGAAATTTAAAGAAGTGTTTACACACAATTTTAGATAATACTCAACAACAGAATACATTTTGTAACCCTAGGCAATGATCAGGAAAAAATAAATTTTTAACAGTTTTTAGCTTTTAGTTATAATCCTTTCTCATGTTTCTACCTTTCAACTGATTGTAAAAAAAAAAAAAAAA
>NW_016810967.1:525783-583682 GCF_001698545.2 Rhinopithecus bieti | reverse complement strand
AAAAAAAAAAAAAAAAAAAAAAAAAAAAAAAAAAAAAAAAACAATTTTTTTTAAACAACCGTACTTTAATGGATAACTTAGCTGCTTAAAAGTTAGTGTATATTAGATTCCTATTGCTGCCATAACAAATTCTTAAGCCATAATAAAAGTAAGAACTTTGGGGAAAATATATTTTCTGATACATTGGAAATTCAGCCTAACTTGGAAACATAGTGTTGTTTTGTTTTAATGTAGTTTATGTAAAACATATGGCAACACAGCTGTTTACAAACTTCTTTCTCTTGAAAAAATGGATAAAAATAAAAGACTTTTGGTAATGTACTTGGGGCCAGAGGCAAACCCAACAGGGATATATTTAGAATAAAGCCATACAACTGAATGTATATCAGGAAGTTAAACTTAGAAACATAATATGTATTTTTGTGGGATGGATAAATCACCTGTAATTGAACCAGAGTAGAGTCCTATTTTCCCCCCTCTTATCCCTCACCCATAAAATATGAGACCACTGCCAATACTTCAAGCAACATAATTACACGAAAGTAAATGACTATTTTGCCTGACGCCAGGCACTGAGGTTGGGTGAGGGAAATGGAGTGATTTGATTGGGGCTATAAGATAATGAGGAAAAAGAAACAACATTCAAGAAGGCAGAGGCTGTTGCACACTCTAAAAGTAAAGTTTAGTGAGACCATGTAGTGTAGAACGGCATGTAGGACCCATAGTCTACATTAGAGTGTACTTCACCAATAAATTGTTTAACATGAGTTGAAGGAAAGAGAGAAATCACTCTCAAATTCTCACCCATTGACCCTAAGCAGGTTGGACTAGAAAACTTAAACCAGAAAAAACTATTTATATACTCTGATCAGAAGTAACCTGCCAACAGTATGAACTTTTTTAGTTGTATCATGGACTTTAGCATGTAATCCTTCCACAATTAAAAGAGTAGAACTTATACGTATAAGCCAGCTCTTATTTTCTTATTGCAATGCAATCACTATTAATCCAGGTAAAAATTTTCTTAGAAGGTCTAAATAATAAAACAGCTCCCTCTGTAAGAAGATTGACTGTTGGAGTGGATTAAAAGCTTTCAGAGAAATCCTCTGCTCATTTATATTAGAATGGCAAAATTTGATTTTCTTTCCAACAGAAATTGCTGTTTTACCCAATTTGTACTTCTAAAGGGCATTCTAAAATATCGTTGACTTTAAGCCATTCAAATATTATGAAACATTTATTCAGCTTAATTTTATAGTTTATTTTCTGATGATCTCAAACATTGTTTTTATTTAAAATTGTAACAAAATCTTTTACTAAGCTTTTATCAAGTAACAGTCTATAAACTACATTATACATGAACTATGCATCTATTAATTTTCTTTTTCAAATTATGTCTATTTGGAAACTGATTTCATAAAACTACAAGTCACTTCATGTGTGTTCCTCTCCAGAATTCATATTTTGTGATTATCCAAAAATCGTAAGTATATTAAAGTCAAATAATCTTAACACTTATGTTATTATCACACTTGTTTTTTCTGTACACCTTCAAACTTTAGAAAGCAGTAAAAGTTTGGACATAGGACCAGGACACAAGCCTCAATCAAATATAATTTGACATGAAGATAACTCATAAGTAAATTAAGCAGATACCAAATAACTCTAAAATGGACATGAGGATAAAGAATTTTTTTTTTTTTTTTGCCTTTTCCTGTGTTCTATGAATTTTTTAGAATGTAATACAATCGTATGTAATAGTAACTACATTTATTTTCCTTTCCTCATTTTTAGTTGAGGTTGGTGGCAGTGGGAGGGGGAAGTTGAGTGCTAAGGAGTGTGTAAGCACAGTTGACATGCTGAGGTATCTAAGACAAAAAACTCTACGTTTCACATCCCAGAGTTGAGTCCCAAGGGGAAGAGGCCAGTTTATTTTCAGTTCTATCAGAAAATCTTGCTGTGTTTGCGGACGGTCATAGATGAAATGGGTAGCCTAGGAAATTCAAGCTTGAAAATGAAGCTTATTTATGTCCTTTGTTTATTCATAGTTTCCCAGTTTGGGGAGGTTACTCCTCCATTCCCAGTCCTGAGTCTGTAGAGTCTCAATAAATATTTATTAACCAAATGAATAATGTCTCCATTTTAGGCACTATCAAAGAGACTGGGTGTTGATAAATTATTATTGTAATCAGATGTCAACTATGACAACAAAATTGATTTTTTGAATGTGCTGTTCTTACTTGAGTATATTATAGAGTCGCTGGCAGTCTGTTTGCAACTTTTGATATGTGCATTGCATTAGAAATCAGGCCAAGTGAGTGGGGAAAATAGTAGGTACTGCAATATAGCGTAACCATATTGCTTGAGATTTATATCGGTTCTTCAATTCTGGCTACAACTTAGTCTGCTGGAACATTGATATCTCACCAGCATCCCAGAGGACATCACAATGGTTCACCACCTAATGGAATTATCCTTATGGAGCTCTCAGAGAAGAGAATGACACATATTTGCTAACTATCCTTAGTAAGATGCATTTCTACGATGGAAAATTACTCTTGGCTTGCTGCCAGACACTGATGGAGACTATATGTCTATCATGAAGAGACATGTGACAATGAACCCCAACGACTCATTAGGAATTGGGAATAATCTAATCCACAAAGCTATAAAGTAAGATATTCCTGGCATCATTTCCTCATCAAGTAGTTCTGGTCTATGTACACCTAGGGTAAGAATGTACAAAATCCAAGACAGTTACGTAAACAGTTTGTTCACATCTCCAAAATGCTTAATAATGCCAACTGCTATCCTTTCCTCAACCCAGAGACATGGTCTCTTGGAAAGGTGTGTGTTCACTTTGATGGTTTAACATGCAGTATCACGATTTTTTTCCTGTTTTGTGATTCGGTATATCCAATGGTGTTCAGTCTCTATGGGAGGTCATGTTTTCTATTGAGCTTGAGTCAGATCTGAAAACAAAGGCATAGAGGAAACCACTACAGTTTTAATGCAAGGTTACATCCTTTCAACAAGTACTATGTAACAGGTGTCCTTGCTTAACAGTGAATTTTGCCTCACTAATGTTGATCTATCCACTACCACCAATGAGTAGCCAATATGTATGACAGCAACTAAAAATAATACCTACCTTAAAGAAAGAAAGAAAACATTCATTGCTTTGAAATAATAGATTAGATGTAGAATTAGCAACACGGATAGATCTTAAGAAAATTCTTACTGCGTGAAGTATGAGATACATAACAAAACTAATGTTACCGGAACAGCAAAAAAAAAATGCACAACAATAAATATTCTCCTTGTGTAAGAGTATAGTCTTATAAAATGCATATTAAATACTTAAAATTTGTTACTTTTATATGGGGAGAGGATAGTGGGAGATAGCTACAAAATTGAGTGGAATGAATGAATGAATCAATCAATCAACTAAATATTAAAAATCAAACACAGACCTTGCATAGACTCTGGTGATTAAAAGGTGCTATGAACAAATTGTCTCAATTTGTGTGTCTGATGCCTAAGGAAACAAAATCAGTAAGATACAATTTGTCTTAATAAAGAAAAGGTGCCAGTTTAGCAATGAAATAGTAAATATGAGGGAAAGAAGTAGGATATGACTTCAGAGACATAGACAGTGTTCCGTTTATGTGGGTTATGGTAACAAATTGAATTTTATTTTTTCATTCTAATTTCAGTGTGATCCACTGGAGTTTTTTAAGCATGGAAGAAATATTATCAGACTTAGATTAGAGTGAAACACTCTGGCTACAATATAAAAATTAGGCTGTAGAATGAAAGTAAAAATGAGACAACTGCTAGGAAGCTTTTGATTTTTCTGATGAGATTGTCATGGTTGGCACCAGTGTTGGAGAACACAGTGAGAAGTTGGTAAAAGCGACCATGTCCCATTCCAGACTAAGGTATGTTGTTAGCATCCAGTGGTTTTCCCACTAACACCCCAAAATCCTTGGAATGACATCCTTAGAACTTCAGAGTTTGGACTATGCCTACCACAGTTTTCCACTTATTCTTCTGGAAACATTGTCCTTACTGAAAGAGCTACTGCTTTCTCTTAAAGCTTCCTGCCTGTTAACACATGCTGCTGGGTTTTTAGCTTGGGAAAACCCTGTATTCCCTTTTCTTGACCATCATCCCTCAGATTCAGCTAAAATTCATTCCCTCTGAGAATTCCTCTTAAACTGTCTTCATCCTATGAACAATTTAATTTCTGAGCCTAGTACTCCATTATTAATATGTAATTTTCTTTGTAAGAGTGCTTTTCTATTAATGTCACTTTGTGTGTAATTTTTACTTGTCTGATTTTCTAACTAGATTGTATAATTAGCAAAGACATGATTATATCTTTATATAATCACCACTTAACCAAACACTTTAAATAAGGAAAGTGTTCAATAAATGTTTGGTTTTGATTACTCAGTCAAAAAGTAATGAACAATACTACTGCCTTTCTTCTTATTTTTGTTTTGCTTTAAACCTACATGTATATTTTGGAGATTTTCTGTAAATTAAAACAATGTATATATAAAATATGTTCTCTTAGTTTGCTATAAAATAAAATATATTAACTCAGTTGACTAAATAGTATATTCAAATATTTACTCATTTCATTTGTTCATTAAAAATAACATTTGTTTACCAAGAGCTATACACATGAAACTATTAAGTATCACAGAAGATACAAAGAAAATTTCTACTATAACGGGAGAGTACTTTTGTGAGTTGAGTAGAGATACAACTTTAAACATAAAGTACAGCTACCTCAGAATAATAAAATATGACACAATTCCACAAAAAGCTTAGCAACGAGAAGGAACACCATGTTTAACCTTTTCTCCTTGACTTATTATTACCATGTTTTTTTTATTATAAAACTCAACAAAAAGTACGAAGCATTATACCAGTTAGAGTAGCACAATCTGTATAGATGTACATGGAGGTTCAATGGTTTTATTTGGGAGACTATTATTTCTCATTCATATAAATTCTACTTGGTAGTGATTGTGAGTGCTGGAGTGAGAATAAGGTCAGGAAATTGATACACACTGTACCCAGAGAAGGAGATGCTCTGATATTGTGCAGCCACTAGGTGGGAGATGAGAGCAATGGAAGAAGCAGTACCAGGCGTTTGGGGGTCAGGCCTGGAATTGGTACACGTCTTAACCAGAATAGCAAAGTTAGCAGGCTTGATGAATTATCCAGTTGCTGCCGCAAGTATATTTTAAGAGCGCTGAAATAAGGTTGATGTAAACAAAATATAGGTAAATGAAGAAAACAGCAAATAGAAAATTTCAGGGTCAAGTTGATGTTCTCCCAACTTAAAACAAATAAGAGATTGCAATTCTATATATTGAATATGATCAACCACAAAGCAAATCTTGTTCAAATACACATAAAAATATGCCTGAGAGAAAAGATTCAATAAATCCTTGTTAAATGAAATAGATCTGATTATGTTTCTTTAAATCCATACTCAAGGTATTAGAAAAAAATGTGGTTTGATATATGTATATCTCTGCCCTTTTATTCTTGGTCTGATAATTTTGTGGCACTCAACCCACACTTAAAGGACATTGCAAATTGTTAGTAGATTATAAATGCCTATTATATTATAACTACAGTTCCAAATCATCAATCTGATGACCTGACAGTATTATATAAAAAATGACAAAAATAGATGAAATGATCAATTTTTTAATAAATTATGAGACCCTACTTCAATGGAGACTCTTCAATGTTAAACTATTTGATAGTCAAATCTCAGATGCTCTGCTCTAGGTTTTTTTGTATCTTTTTTTCTGTGTTCCACTTTGAATAATTTGTATTAACTTTCGTCCTGTAGCTTACTGATTCTTTCCTCTTCTGTGCATTTCCTGATTGCACACTAAACACTTTATTTCTGTTACCATGTATTGCTAGCATTTCTATTTGTTTTTTCAAACATTATCAAGTCATAAAATGATCTATTTATTCATGCATGCTGTCTACATTTTCCATTGACTCCTGAACAATTTTAATACTTTTAAAGTCCTTTAGAATAATTCCAAATTCTCAGTTGTCTCTATGTATGTTTCTATTAATGGTTTCCACTCTTGTCCATGGGTATCCTTGCTTCTTTGCATTTCTCATACATTATTTTTATTGCATATCACACATTGTGTGTGAAAAAACCATAGAAATAGAAGTAAACAACATTTTTGCCCAGAATGTTGCACATTGAGTCACTATAGCTGGTGAATCTAGTCTGTAGCTGAGAAGTCTCCAGGCTTTTTTGCAGTATCAGATTCAATTCATCATCTGTTTCAATGATCTCACGCTTTCAAAGGGTGTGAGAACTTTCCCTTCAGCAAGGCTTCTAATCTGAACACTGGTGAACCTCTGAGAGATCTCTTTATGATTTACAACCAAGTCACCAGCTTTTTAATCCTTTGCGTGATTATTTCTATTTTGCAGTTTTATTTTCGTATTTTGGTGCCTCTGTGTGTTCTTTTTTTCTACAGTCCTGCCCCTGCCATTCTACACTTCAGGAGCTCACCCCTTCACCTGGGTACTCTGACTCCAGCCTTTGGGAAGCTACTGCAAATGCCTAAGTAAAGGTCCAGAGTGTCTTGCAAGCATGTATTTCTCTGAACAACTTGGCCATGCCCCAGGCATAGAAAGATCACTGCAGTAAATGTGGGGAAGTACTGAGGGGCTTATTTAACATTGTGTATGCATGTTACCATTAAAAGTTCATTAAAATCGGCTTATATTTTCTTATTTCTCTTTATGCTCATTGTTTTCTTCTTGCTACCAGGGATGAAAACAGCCGTGGTCTCTTTCTTCATAGGAAGGGATTGTGATGAGATCTTAGGATCCTTAGCACTCTGATAGTTTCAAAATACTCTGATTTTGTAATCTGCTTGTACATCTTCAATGTACTTAAAAACTAACCCCAAATGCTTGAGGGGATAGATACCCCATTCTCCGTGATATGTTTATTTCACATTGCAGGCATGTATCAAAACATGTCACATACCCCGTAAATATATACACCTACTATACGTACAACATTTTTTTAAAAATATCCCAAAAGGAATTTTGCTTAATTAAGTAATCTGAAGATATGAAGTTAACTAAATGGGTCATAAGAATAAAAATTTTTAATTTTGTAAGCATAGATAAACCACATGAGCTTTTAGATTTTAATATTTTTACCCATTTACTTATAAGCTACAAAAGGGAACTTGCATTTTCACCTTTCTTTTCATAATCCATTTAAAAGTGGCTATTAGATTGTCTTAGTGAAATATATGACACTATCTAGTCATGGTTAGAGAAAATGTTATTTACACTAGAAGACTGAATTCAGAAACTATCAGCATGCCAATAATGATTTCATCATAAATTTAATATTTAAAGTGAAGACTACTAAAGTCTTCAGATCTAAATAATCAGTTTTCTATTGTGGAATAAGTACACACTTTTATAAAATTAAAATTAAAATATAATTTTATTTGTATTAATTCATGTGCTAAAAATCATATCTATAGTTTTATCTTTTGCTAACACTTATTTGTATAAATTACAGCATACATTATAATTTAAAGGAAATGCTGATAATGACCTTAAGTCCTTAGGGTCCAATAGCATTTAACAGCATCCTTTTAAGATTTCCATGGAATGTCAGCTTTAGGTTTATAAAATATGTAGTAATCAACATTATCACTCTCCAGAATAGACAAAAAGAGAACACCCTCACCTCTGAGACTAATTTAAATGAAGCTTAAATTTCACCATTTGACTTCAGTATTCCCCAGAATATTTTGTCTATTCATTTACAGATCCAGTTAGATTCCATCAAAGTGTCAGTAGACACTTTAAAGTGATTTTAAACTAGTTTTGTAATTGAAATGGGTAGTATATCATGGCCATGAATCTACTCTTGCATCGCATCACCATGTCATTTGAGTAAAATAAAACTGCTTAGCTAGAATTGCTGTGCACCCCCAACATACATCACAGGACTCTTCACTCCATGCTCCGACAACCAATGACAGGCAAATTCCCTTAAAAATACAACTGCCAATGTTTAAAATAATAATAATAAAAAAACTGTCCTAGGAAATCAACATCCCCAGTGACATTTAGGACCTTTGTTTCGGTATAGAATTCATGGTTTCAAGTTTGTATTTATTCCGTGTAGGGGAAGGAGACTGAAGAAGAAATGAAATATCTGAACATTGATCTCCGAAGCTGAAATCTGAAAAGCGAAAGTGGAAATTTGTGTAGGAAAAGCTTATCTTCCTCACATCTCCTATAAAAGGTAAAGAGTCATTTTCAAAATTTGTAAAATAATAGCATTCAGAATAATAATCAAATGAGGATTTTTTTAATCCTCATTCCCAAGGTAATATTATTGTTTATATTTCAGTGTATTTTCTTTCTGTTGTTTCCTTGGTAAATTTTAAATTAATGTGATTATCTGTTTCTTTTTGTTCTCTTCTATATATGATATATGTGTACTATGTAATTTTTTGTATTACTTCTCTTCACTTAATATTATGAGAACATTTCTCTGTCATTATTTTACACAAAGTGTTATAGTTACATAATATGTATTCAATGATTAACATGATTCTATTTGGAAAAATTAGACTATTCCAATTTTGGTAATTTGTTTGATACAAAGAATAAAAAAATTTATATTTTATTTTGTAAATATAATTTACTTAATAAAATAATAGTTCTATAAAAGACATGGTTGTATATTTATTCTTTTCTTGGGAAAAAACAAGCAAGTAAAGTTATTAATTCAAAACCAAAGAATATGGATATTTTGACATTTTATTACCTATCTATACATACATTTCCCAAAAGATTAGACCAATTCATAACCTTATACAATATGAGTGTGTCTAACTCATTATACTTTAACAATTTTTGTAATCACCTTTTAATACTTCATTAGTTTGATTGTTTTAAAAAGGATATTATAGATTATGTATTATTATTAAAATGTTTTGTAATTTATTTTCATTTTGTTTTTTAGAACTACACACTTTTTGCTTCCAGATGCCTTATGTGCCCCTGAAATTTTCAAGCAAATAATAATAATAATAATAACAATAACACTATAATCTTAAACTTCCAAACCTTTCTCTCCCAAAACTATATTAAAAGCTATATCTGCTTAGTGTTTCATTTTCTCATGACCTCAGTCTTTAATATATTGCTGCTGGTTGATGCGATAAATGAATATATGCTCATGAGATAGAAAAACTTGCAAGTGAACTCTTGCAATTCAAAAGGAGAGGGCAGGTACCACAAGGAAGAATTACTGGTCCATCTGTCAGAAGAACATGATGTGTGTCCTGCCTATCCCTGAATTCTTCTGAACCTTGGAATTCACCTAATCTCTTAAGAATCAGTTTCTTATAAATTAAGTGATCATAGTATCTTATTTGCATCTATCAAAAGAAAATTACAATAACTTAGTACATCTCAAATGGAATGGTTCTTGCAAGAGAATTTAAAAAGAAAACTATCAGTATATTACATTTTAGTTAAGGGAATCCCTTTGTATACTGTGTATCTGTTTCATGTGTACTTTACAGTATACAAGTGGATTATTCCAATAGTGAAGGGAAGCCGAGACGGGCGGATCACGAGGTCAGGAGATCGAGACCATCCTGGCTAACACGGTGAAACCCCGTCTCTACTAAAAAATACAAAAAAGCTAGCTGGGCAAGGTGGCGGGCGCCTGTAGTCCCAGCTACTCGGGAGGCTGAGGCAGGAGAATGGCATAAACCCGGGAGGCGGAGCTTGCAGTGAGCTGAGATCCGGCCACTGCACTCCAGCCTGGGCGACAGAGTGAGACTCCGTCTCAAAAAAAAAAAAAAAAAAAAAAAAAAAAAAAAAAAAAAAAAAAAAAGAATTGTCACTGTGTCTAACATATGCCCTGGTTAAACACCTTGGGAAAGACCTAGGTTTCTTCCTGATGGCCAACAGCATCTTGCATTCAATAAAGTCTTATGCCAGGTGATTTGTTCCCATCTGCACACATATAAGAATGCACATGCCAGCAGAGTGACCATATACCTAGGTTTTTGATGCTGAAGTGAAGGGTCACACAGGGCAGGATGACAATGTACACCTTCCAATGTAACTGAAAACTAAACACCAACCAAACAGTGGCATTTCTCCAGCGGGGTAAGCACTCTTCCTTGGTTCAGGCTACACACCAGGCTTCCTGATCATATTTAGGTCTTGCTGGAGGAATAAAAATAAAGTGCATGAAAAGATATATAAAAGTATAAGTTTGGTCCCAAACACTTTAACTGTACCACTCTGGACACCACAGTGTCACCTGAATTCCAAGAAAAGAGAAAGCTAAGAAGAAATGAACCTTTGTGAGGGCAGTTGTCTTTGGGATATGTTTAGCATTATGCAACTGATCTAGCCAGACTGTTAATAGGAAGTGAGTGAGTGATAGACTGGCACAATTTGTTTTCGAGTCATGCATTTCAGAATTTTATTTTCTCCCTACCCTATGTGAAATAAGGAATGTTGAATATCCACTGGATTCAATGTTGTGATGTTTGTCCTGTGCCACAAATAACAGAATGTTGTCCAATGATGGTGCTTGTGTATCCCAATAGTATTCAGGGTTGTCCTCTAATATTTGAATTATGTATTGGAGTGGGAGTGAAGATGAAAGGAGTGTTCAGTTAGACGGATAGCTAATGCATCCATCTCAGCATCTAGGGACTGTAAACTAAAGACAACTTTATGGATCAGCCCATCACATCGATTATATTAATAAACTATACTGTGAAATTTTAGGGTAATCTTCATTTTCATTTTGTGGATGATTGATGTCATTCCCTAATGTTATAGTATCTTATTTGCTATATCATTTTTTCAGTTACCCAACCTTTCACCTATTGTGAGAACTTCTCATATCCTACTATTTGTTTCAAGACTATCGATTTTATCACATTTAGCCCCTAAATTAAAAAGTATACTAATGGCATGTCTTTCCAAAAGGTAGCCCATTTAGAGATGCTTTCTCAGCAGTTCTCTTGACTTCCTTTATCTTTTTGGGTGGATCGTCTATACAATGTAAGTCATTCTGGGATTCACACAGTTATGCCTCCCTGCTCTTTGCTTTGATTTTAAAGGCGCTGCTTTGGAATAACCTACGCTGTCTCAGACTGGCTGTCCTTGTTGGAAGAGGAGTATCAAAGAAGAACCTGCTTGTTTGCACCCTATAGGATAAGTCATCCAATATTCTTTTCAAACCAATATATCATCCAGGGGTATATTCCACCAATCATGTTTTTCCCATCATAATCTTATCAGGAATATGGGTTTAGTTTTCTCTTTAGTGGTATCTGTTTGTGTTTGGATATAACTTTCTACAGCCACTAACAACAACGTGATGTCTATGCTTGCAATCTAATCACTGATACATCCTTTTCAGAGTACCCATCACTTGAGTTCTTTGGGGCTTCAAGGATCCAGTTTCTGTAGACATTTGTTGTATAGCATTTAAGTCATTGAAGACTAGGTGGACAGGTAGACATAGGAGGACATTTTTAATTTCCCATAGTGACTTTCTGATCTTTTATTTTTTGGTTTGCTTTATACCACAACAGTTGTCACACCATTCCTGCTTGATGCAACAATTACTGTGAAATGAGGAACAGTGACGAGGTAGTCGAAAATGAGTCTTCTGGGAAAAGACTTCGTGGAAAACCCATTGAGACATATGCAGTTGTAGGTATCTAAGTTTTCCAAATTCTCAACAAATTCTATGGCAATGCAGATTGGATATTGAGCTCAGACAGCCATAATTTGGTGGTGGAGTATTAGGACATGAATGGAACAAGCAACCATTATCCTTAGCAAACTAACACAGAAGCAGAAAATCAAATACCACATATTCTCACTTTATAAGTGGGAGCTAAATGATGGCATATGGACACATAGAGGGTAACAACACATGCTGGGGCCTTTCAGAGTGTGGAAGATGGGAGGAGGGAAAGGATCAGGAAAAATTACTATTGGATACTATGCTTGATACCTGTATGATGAAATAGTCTGTACAACAATCCCCCATAACAAAAGATTACCTATGTAACAAACCTGCACTTGTACCCTTGAACTTAAAACAAAATTTGTAAAAAGATATACCTGATTGAGAAGTAATCAGCTGCTCCTCTTGGAGTCCAAGCTTGATGGTTAAAAAGCATAAAACAGGTGATGCTTATTCTTCATTCACATTTGGCTACATCTATATTTTTCTCTTGATACAACATTAATTCTTCCCCTGGCATGAGCAAACTCTGAGATCTAAGTCCTGAGGTTGCAGATGTACAGTAGCCCAATGTCTCCCAGCCCTGATATTCTGCCTAGGAGTTTACCAGGTTTAGTTTCCTTAAGCTATAGCTCACTTCATGAAATACTGAGGAGGCTAACTCCCTTGCTTATGTTAACCATGGAGGCAATTAGTCCTGGACAATAAAGGTTTACTTCTCACATGCTAGGACAATCCCCTGTTTTGAAAATCTCTCACAGTATTATCTTACCACCTTCCACTTTTCTCCTGAAAAGCCTCCCTCTTGGAGGACTGTTATTTTCTAGAATATCCAGAGCTAGCCTTTATCTCTAGACTCAAAGTATGGCTCTTATTTATACTCTAGCACGTATTGCTCTCCTGAAGTTGTGTTCAAATCTATATAACATGTTGAGTTGGAGAGATTAAAGTTAACCTTAAACTTTTCTTACATGTTGTTGACTTTGAAACAAAATGTTTATGCTCATAGCATATGTGTATACAAACTCACCCAATTATTACATTCAAGGTATTTTATGAAGACTGAACCAAATAGCACAAGTTGACTCCCAGCATAACTCTTACCATGTAATAGATATTAAATAAATAAATGGATGTTATTATCTTGCCATGTAATAGATATTAAATAAATAAACAGATGTTGTTAGAAGTTACTAACCAAAAGATGACAGGTTATCTGTTATCATTTTGTTGTAACTATACAATAAAATAGAATTCATATTCTATTTTATTATATAGTTTCTCCTCTTTTTATTTGTAAAATGGGTTTAAAACCACACTGTAATTTAATATTGTAAGAAATACAAATATCATATGTATAATCCCTATCACAATTATTGACATTTCACCAATTCCAAACTGTCTTCAAAAAAATCTTCTTTCTACCTAGTTAACTAAACTTACACTATTTTCTTTTCAGAGCAACACATCACAGCACCCTCCAACAGGTTATCTTTTGATCAGTGCTTTGGTTATGATATTTTATCTACTAGAAGTTATTCTCTCCCAACACATAACTTGCTTCTCCTAGAACTGCTGATATCGGCTATGTCTCAGCAAACCAATTCCCTACTATCCGCCATAAAGTAGCCTGCCTTCTCCATCATAGTTCCTCATTCTGTTTTTTCATAATATTCCATAAACTTTGAAGGAAATAAGATATTTATTTGGGACCACCTTACCCTATTAAATAGGAAAGTTCTTAGCATATAAATTATTAATAATAATATCAATTATTTAAACAATTTTAATCGTTGTAGTAAAGATAATGAAGAAGGTGTGATCTGAGAAATTAAGATAGTTTTTAATATGCTCTAGCACATAATTTACAGAATGTGGCTATGTTAAGAGAAAAAAATGTGATCAATTATGTCAACTGTTGGAGAATTTAAGTAGGAAAGAACGTAGAAAGTCATTTGTCCATTGAGGAACAAGCAGTAGAAACAAGAAATTAAGAGCTTCCAAGTAGTGGAAACAGAATATTTTTCTCAAATTTTGGCAATAAAGAAAAGCATAAATACACAAAAATTAAAGGAAAAATCAGGATTCTATGAAGATTTTGTTTTGCAGTAAAGGAAACTCCCAGGCAAGGTAATAAGCCAAGAGAATGAACTATGGAAATGAAATGGCTAAAACTGAAGAATAACCATAAACATATTATCAACTGTTTGCAACGTGTAAGGCATACACATGCTTTATATGTATCACATATGTGGCCTCTTTATTTCTTCTAATAATCCTATAAGATAGGTGGTATCATAACACCCAACTCTAGACAGAAAAACAAGAGTACAGATTGATTAATAATCTGTGCCCATGGTCACAAAGTTAGTAAAAGATAGAGTTAGAAACTGAATACAAGTAGCTTGTAGCAAAAACTTTAGCCATTATTCTTTCTTGTTTATCAAAAAATATTATGGTAATGAACCAAGATGAACCAAGAATCTACCTGCGACTGAAGATTATGAGAGAAAAAGAAATTTTTAAAAAGATTAATCTTGCCAAATATACTTATTTCTAAAGACTGGAGAGAAGCAGACATATAGAAAAACATTTATAATTCTAATCACACATTAGACATGTATTAAGTCTTAGAAGTACATTAATAACAAAAATAGAAGCTGACACAACAACATGCTTTCCTTTTGACTCAGGAGAGAAGTAGAAGAAAATAATTAAATATGAAGAAATAATGCTATGGAGCAGATTAAAATATTATTAGTTTTACAGCAACTAGGCTAAAGAATCTGAGTGAAAGGAAGACAAGGATACTGCTTAGAGAAGTTTAGGGGAAGCCTTGAGAGAAGTAGGACTAACTTTGCTCTAATTAGGTCCTTATTAATCCTTATTAGTTTGCATTATTGCTCTCCAGGGTTATCTTGCAGTCTGTGGCTAAGAAACAAGAGAGATGACAGATTACCTGAAAAAATGAAGGTGAAATTAATGACATGCCTCCATTAATATTATCAGAGAGACAGATGAGTTAAACTACAAATAAGAATCCAATACTACCACAAAGAACATTTCTTTGTTCTGCTAAAATATGGTAAGAGAAGGGAAGTCTTGGTTTAAATGGAAATTCCTTACATTAGAATGAAAACATGCATATTTTTTGACCAAACAATTAAGTAGATAAATGACTTCATCAAGTGACACCTCTGGGTGTATCACATATAAGTCAGAATTTCAGTTCTGGCTTGTGGTTTTAAGAGCTTCTGGATCATTAAGGATGCTCCAGATTTTTAAATGAGAGAATTGAACTTTAAAGCCATTCTTAATAGTATAATTGTAACATGGAGAATTAAGGCACTTTTCGTTTGATCTGCTGGTCATTTGCCCTCCAAGTTATTAAAATAGCAGTAAGTCTATCTAATACTGGTTTTCCATTCACAGAGATAGCTACTATATCCTGTCAAACAACTACAAAAGACTTTTGACAAAGTAAAACTTGTATTGAATTTTAAAATTATTACTTCATGGAAAATTTCTTCAGTAAAGAACTCATAATTGACGATATGAATTACAAAATTTGAATTTTTATAAATGGTATACTAACATTTAATTTATTAGGATATATATTCATATGAGTTAAACAGAGAATTATCATTTCTATTCATGTGAGACTAACTCTCTCAGGCTAAGAATAAATGTGAACATATAGAAAAAACTAACATACTAAGTGATCAATAAAAATAAATCTAAGACATAGAATTATGTTGTGTGATTAACTCAGTGAGCCCATTTTTTCTTATCTACAACTATAATTTAAAATAATCTACGATTAAAATCTCTATTTGGGATGAGAAGAAAATTCACAATTCCAACCGAGACAACATGAGGGATGGCTGAAAACTGGGGAGAAGGCTGTTAGAATGCTGGTTGCTCTTTTAGAAAGGACTAGAAAAAGACTGATGGAAGGAAAATATTTTTAGCAACAACTTCCAATCCACATTTACCTTAAATATTAATATATTCTTGCTTATTTAATGTTCATTCCTCTTCAAATGAAGGCTGAGCTTGAGGTTGCGGCAGTTGAAAGGTGAGAGCTAGGATTTTATATGTGGGAAATTCTTCAAAAACAAACTAGTGAAGAGAGTACTTCCAAATGGAGATATTAGGAGCTCTGTGGACACTCTCAGGAAAACAAACATAATGTAAAAACTATTTTAAGTGACCATTTAACATTTTGGAAATTGACCTTAGAATATATAGCAAATGTAGAAACATTTACCCAGGAAAATCTACTAAATCTCTGTAAGAACAATGAAAATCGGTGGCATTGGAACCAAACTATCTTCTTCCTCACCCCCAAACAAGTGCTGTGTGTCGGAAGCTATATTCCAGGCAGGTCCAACCAAGATGAAGGGGATCCTTATCACTCAACTTTCCAGTCTAAGGCTACTCCCAGAGTGGCAGATCACCAGTATTTCTAATCGATCCCCCCTTTTTATGAAGGCTATTTCAGGCAAGAGCAGTCAACTGTTCTAAGGTGCTCTTTTCTCAATCAGCACCCACTTAGAGGGTGGAAGCTCTAACTGAGGCACTGCAAGCTGAAATTACTGGGTCCCAATTGCCAAATCACTCACACCCAGCTCTCTTATAAGTCAAAATTTCCACAACCAGAAAAGAAAACACACAAACAAAACCAGGAACTATCAAACTGCCCAGATCTCTGCTTTTAAAGGAGGGATGTCACCCCAAGAGAAGCAGGTTGCTGTCCTCACATCCATTTCCCAAGCAGTAGCACTGAGTTTCTTGCAGGGTAGAGGCAGTTCATAAAAGCAGAATTCTCTGTAACTGAATAATAATCCACCAAAAACTAGTGGAGCCTAATAGCTGGGCATAAAATCAACAGAAGCAGGGGGTTTAACAGAGAGATCAGAGAAAGAGACAAATAAAACACTGCTTAAAACACTGGCATCAATATACAAAATTCAATTGTACTTCTATAAACTAGCAGTGAACAAACCAAAAAATAAAATTAAGGAAATAATTTTAATAACATAAGAAACAATAAAATACCTAAGAATATATTTAAGAAAAGAAGTGCAAGACTTGTACTCTGAAAACTACAAAACATTGTTGAAAGTAACTAAAGACAACATAAATAAATGGGAGAAATAATCCTAGGTTCATGATACTTGATATTGATAATATGTCACTTCATTTGAAACTTATTTAGAGATTCTACGCTAATTTGTCAAAATTCCACGTGCTTTTTTTTCCCCAAAAATTGATATGTTGATCCTAAAGTTCACATGCAATGAAATAAGACACAGAATAGTCTAAACAGACTTGACAAAGAAGAACAAGAGTGGAGGATTCATCACTGTGAGATAGTATCAATCAATACAGTGTAACCCTTGCAAGAGAATAGAAAAATTGGTCAATGGAATAAAGTTAGAATTCCTTAAATATACCCTTATATTTGTGATCAATTTATTTTGATAAGACTTCCAGGACAATTCAATGGGGGAAAGAATAGTTTTTTCAGCTATCGATATTGATACAATTGGATATCCACAGGCAAAAGAATGAAGTCAGACTCCTTAACACAATAAACAGACATTAACTAAAAAGGAATCATAGACCTACATGTAAAAGCTGTAATTGTAAACATCTTAGAAGAAAATGTAAGATTAAATCATTGAAATCTTAATTTTGGCAAAATCTTAGATATCAAAATCTCAATTTACCAAAGAAAAATAAATAAATTGGACTTCATTAAATTTAAAAACTTGAACTTTAGTCTGGGCGGGGTGGCTCATGCCTGTAATCCCAGCAGCTTGGGAGACAGAGGTGGGTGGATCACCTGAAGTCGGGAGTTTGAGAACAGCCTGGCCAACACAGCAAAAACCCGCCTCTACCAAAAATACAAAAATTAGCCAGGCGTGGTTGCAGGTGTTCGTAATCCTTAGGAGGCTGAGGCAGGAGAATTGCTTGAACCCAGGAGGTGGAGGTTGCAGTGAGCTGAGATCGCACCACTGCATTCCAGCCTGGGAGACAAGAGCGAAACTTCGTCTCAAAAACAAGCAAACAAACAAACAAACAAACAAAACACACACACAAAAAACCCTTGAGCTTTAAAGGATGCCTCAAGAAAGTACAAAAGAGACCATAAATAAATGAGAGAATATATTTGAAAATCATATATCTGATGCAGGAATTATGTCCAGAATAAATAAAGAACTCTTATGATTCAGTCAAAAAGACAAACAACCCAACTGAAAAATAGCCAAAAGATTTGAATAAAATTTCTGCAAAGAAGATATACAGCTGAGCAATAAGCAGATGATAATATGCTTGACAACATCAGCCAACATCAAAATGCAAATCAAACCCATGACAAAATAATATTCCACCTCCACTAGAAAGGTCATAATAAATAATATGTAACAAGCATTTGCGAGGATGTGGATAAATTTAAAGTCTCTTACAGTCTTGATAAAAATGTAAAATGGTGCAGCCACTTTGGAAAATATTTCATTAGTTTCTCAAAAAGAATCAAACATAAAGTTACCATAAGATCAAACAATTTCACTGCTAGATATATAGTCTGGAAAATGAAAACATACAAGATAAAAGAAAGCCAACACATACCAAAAAACCTTGTATGCAAATGTCCATACCAGTGTTATTTGTAATAGCCAAAATGTGGGGACAATCCAAATATCTTTCAACAGACAAATAGAGAAATAAAAAGTAGTACAATAGGATAATATTGACCAATAAAAATGAATGAAGTACTGATACAGGGGTGAAACTTGCAGTGATTATGTTAAGTCAAAAGAGAACCACAAAGGTACCCAAGTTGTAGTTTTGCATGTATATGAACTGTCTAGAGTGGGCAAATCTTTAAAGACAAAAAATCTATTAGTAGCCTAAAGCAAGGAATTAGGAGGCTGAGGCGCAATGAGGAGTGTCTATAATGTCTATGAGATTTCTTTGCAGTTGGTGGTTAAACAACTCTGTGAATATACCAAAAAGTATCCTATTGTACACTTCAGTTGAGTGGTATGAAATGTACATCTAATAAAGCTGTTAAAATAATTAGAATATCAAATTTGTTTGTAAAAATCAGACAAATTATCACTGAAGATAAATGTCATAGAAAATATATTTCATTTCATTGCATTTTATAACGAAATATATTAAAAATATATACCATCATATTTTTTATGTCATGTTTTAGACTGCTGTACTTCAAGGGTTTGGGTGTAATACATAAATTTCCTTACAAAACTGACATTATATAGATGACTTTTTGTGTACAACTCATAATCTTCAAAAGCTTATTTATGCTCACATAAGAAACCCGAAACTGTTGTGAAAGTGTGTAATTTTTGTTGGCAAATGGAAAGGTTAGATACGTAAAATTACCAAATATATATCAGTATCTAGTACAGCCTCAGAGAAAGAAGAGAAGCTAAAGGTAAAATTGTTTTTCCACTCATTGGTTTTGACTGTAATGAAAAACAAATCCTGTTCTTTCTTATGCCAAAATGAATATTCCACTAGACTTGGACTTAGTGGAAAGGAGATTGAGCTGAGGCATCCCGCTGGGCACACATGAGTGACTGTGCTGTACTTTAACCCTTCAGCTATCGATTTGTATTAAGTGGCACTAATATATTCAGATAGGAAAGTACGTGCATTTTCTCTTGCTTTCTTTAGAAGAGCAAATATTTTCTTACTCATTATTTAATGCATAGTTAAGCACCCCAAAGTGCATTATATAACAAAATGTAATTTTTTGCAGAAAAATATACTGACTGATGAAGTAGCTACTCTCATATTTAACTTTCAGAACGTATCATTGGCATGATTCTCACTTTTATCATTTGGGTCACATATGCTGTTCCCACATGAATAGTCCTAAGTGTGATTGTTCCAATTCTAGCATCACAATTCTCTTTTATACAGGCTGCCTTGGCTTTTGTAGATTTGCTTAAGGCTTTTTACATTGAAAGGATAAGTTTCTCAAAAGAGCACCCGCCACAGCCTTTTGCACATTTCCAATGACAGCAGCCGGCTTCCGATTTCTAAAGTACTACATTTTGCTCTTAAATAGCAGTAGCATGAAACTACTGCAATAAAAGGGAAAAATGATAAGCTACTGGTAAATATAGATAAAATATAATTTATTTCTAAACAAAACCATCTTTGGAAGCATTAAGGACTAGCCAATTCTGTTTCAGTGATAACGAGGTAATTATACCTGTCTCAAAGGCCAATGGAACTAGGGTATTAATATAAATTGCATTTTAATGTCTTATCTTCTGCCCTTAACCACTTTAAGAATCTCAGAAAATGGAAGTGCTACATTCCCTTTTAAATATCATTACATTTTCTATATGAGTTAACAGTTTAACATACAGACTTGAGAATCAATTAATGTCTCATAACTGAATGAAATTACTAAACTAGTGAAGCTCTTCTCAGTGAATACATATACACTTGCCAATTAGAAGTGCTTAAGGGCAAAAAGTGAATGCAGATGTTCAAACTACCACTCTACATCTATAATTAACTGAATAGATTTAATTTGGCAAAATGTTCTTGCTAAATATATTATTATTGACACCTATTTTTCTTAAAGGAAAATAAGATAAATTATGTTATTTAAGACCATATACCTCTGCACAAAATGAAATACATGTGTAATACAGTTATGCAAGTGATAAACCACATAAAAATTGAAGAAAAATTGTCTGCATTACTCAAATTCTTTTTCTCTCAGTATCTCCATATATATCATATAATTTATATGTATGTGTATATATACCTACAAATATTTATGTATAACTATTGTATTTGCAATATGCATACAATATTTAACATAATATAACTTATATGAAATATACTATGAAATGAATTAATTTATTTTACTAAATAATTTACTTTATAAATATGTATTACAGTTACTGGAGTATTTCTTCATTTTATTTTCAAGTTTATTTTAACTTTTAAGTTCAGGAGTACATATGGAAGTTTGTTATATAGGTAAAATTATGACATGGGGGATTGTTGTACAGATTATTTCATCACCCAGGTATTAAGCATAATACCTCTTAGTTATTTTTCCTATCCTTTTCCTTCTCCCAACCCACCCTCTTATAGGCTCCAGTGTATGCTCTTCCCCTCTATATGTCTATATGGTCTCATCATTTAACTCCCACTTATAAGTGAGAACATGTGGTATTTGGTGTTCTGTTTCTGCATTACGTTGCTAAGGATAAAGATCTCCAACTTCATCTATGTGTCTGCAAAGGACTTGATATGGTCTTGTTCTTTTTTATGGCTGCATAATATTCTATGGTGTATATGTACCACATTTTCTTTATTTAGTCAATGATGGATGGGCATTTAGGTTGATTCTACGTCTTTGCTATTGTAAATAGTGCTGCAATGAACATACATGAGCAAGTGTCTTCATAAAAGAAGGACTTACATTCCTGTGGGTACATATCCAGCAATGGGATTGCTAGGCGGAATGGTATTTCTGTCTTTAGGTCTTTGAGGAATTGCCACACTGTTTTCCACAATAGCTGAACTAATTTGCACTCCCACCAACAGTATTTAAATGTTCCCTTTTCTCTATAACTTCACCAGAATCTGTCATTTTTTGACTTTTTAATAATGGTCATTCTGACTGGTGTGAGATGGGATCTCATTGTGATTTCCATTTATCTAAAGATCAGTGATGTTGAGGGTTTTTTTTCATGATTGTTGGTCACATGTATATCTTTTATTGAGAAGTGTCTGTTCATGCACTTTGTCCACTTTTGAATGGAGTTGTTGGCTTTTATTGTAAGTTTGTGTATGCTCCTTATAGATGTTGGATATTAGACTTTGTCAAATGCATAGCTTGCAAAAATTTTCTCCATTTTGTAGGTTGTCAGTCAGTCTGTTGATAGTTTCTTTTGGTGGGTGGAAGCTCTTTAGTTTAATTAGATCCAATTTGTTAACTTTTGTTTTGTTGCAATTGCTTTTGGCATCTTTGTCATTAAATATTTGCCCATTCTTATGTCCTGAGTCATATTGCCTAGGTTGTCTTCCTGGGTTTTTTTATAGTTCTGGGTTTTACATTTAAGTCTTTAATCCATCTCGAGTTAATTTTTGTATATGGTGTAAGAAAGGGCTCTAGTTTCAATCTTCTGCATATGACTAGCCAGTTATCTAAGCACCCTTTATTGGATAGTGGATACTTTCCCCATTGCTTGTGTTTGTCAGGTTTGTCAAAAACTAAATACTTGTAGGTGTGCAGCCTTATTTCTGGGGTCTCTATTCTGTTCCATTGGTCAATGTGTCTGTTCATGTCCCAGTACCATGCTGTTGTGGTTACTGCAGCCATATAGTATAGTTTGAAGTCAAGAAGCATGATGCCTCCAGCCTTGTTCTTTTTGCTTAGCATTGTCTTGTATATGTGAGTTATTGTTTGGTTTTATATGAATTTTAAAATACTTTTATCTAGTTCTGTGAAGAATGTCCACGGTAGTCTTATAGAAATAGCATTGAATCTATGCATTGCTTTTGGGCAGTATGGTCATTTTTGCAATACTGATTCTTCCTATCCATAAGGATAGAATGTTTTTCCATTTGTTTGTGTAATCTATGATTTTTTTAGAAGTATTTTGCAATTCTTCTTTAGAAATTCTTCATTTCCCTAGTTAGCTCTATTCCTAAATATTTCATTTTTACTGTGCCAATTGTGAACAGGATTGTGTTCCAGATTTGGCTCTCAGCTTGATTGTTGTTTGTGTATAGGAATGCTAGTGATTTTTGAACATCAATTTTGTATCCTGAGACTTTGCTGAAGTTGTTTTTCAGCTTAAGAAACTTTTGGGCTGAAAAGATGGGGTTTTCTAGATATAGAATCATGTCATCTGCAAACAAGGGTAGTTTGACTTTCTCTCTTCCTATTTGGGTGCTCTTAATTTCATTCTCTTTCCCAATTTCCCTGGCCCAGGTTTCCAATAATAGGTTGAGTAGGAGTGGTAAGAGAGGCCTTCCTTGTTATGTGCCAGTTTTCAAAGAGAATGTTGCCAGCTTTTGCCCATTCAGTAGGAAGTTGGCTGTGAGTTTCTCATAGATGGCTCTTATTATTTTGAAATATGTTCCTTCAACACCTAGCATATTGAGTGTTCTTAACATGAAGGGCTGTTGAATTTTATCAAAAGCCATTTCTGCATCTATTGAGTTATTTTTGTCTTTAGTTCTGTTTATGTGATGAATCGTATTTATTGATTTGTTTATGTTGAACCAACCTTGCATCCCAGAGATAAAGCCTACTTGACCACAGCGGATAAGTTTTTTATGTACTTCTGGGTTTGGTTTCACAACATTTTTTGCATCAATGTTCTGAATTTGGTTTCCCAAAATTTTTGCATTAATGTTCATCAAGGACATTGGCCAAAAGTCTTCCTTTTTGTGGTGTCTCTGCCAAGTTTTGGTATCAAGACAATACTGTCCTTGTAGAATTCGTTATGAAGGACTCCCTCCTCCTCATTTTTTGGAATAGTTTCAGCAACAATGGTACCAACTCTTCTTTGTACATCAGGTAGAATTCAGCTGCCAGTCTGTCTGGTTGTGGGATTTTTTTTTTTTTTTTTTTTGGTTGATTTACTGATTCAATTTCAGAACTTGTTATTGGTCTGTTCAGGAATTCAATTTCTTCCTAGGTCAGTCTTTGTAGAGTGCATGTGTTCAGAAAATTATCCATTTCTTCTAGATTTTCTAGTTCATGTGCATAGAGGTTTTTATAATATTCTCTGATGGTTGTTTGTATTTCTGTGGTATACAGAAATACCTCCCTTGTCTGATTGTGTTTATTTGAATTTTCTCTTTTCTTCTTCATTTGTCAAGCTAGCAGTCTATCTATTTTATTAATTTTTTTAAAAAGCAGCTCCTGAATTCATTAATTTTTTGAATGGCTTTTCATGTCTCAATCTCCTTCAATTCAGCTCTGATTTTGGTTATTTCTTGTCTTCTGCTAGCTTTTGAATTTGTTTGTTGTTGGTTCTCTCGTTATTTTAGTTGCGATGTTGAGTTTTTAACTTTTGATGTAGGTATTTAATGCCGTAAATTTTCCTCTTAACACTGCCTTTGCTGTGTCCCAGTGATTCTGTTATTTATGTTGCATCTTTGCTCTCATTAGTTTCAAAGAAGGTCTTAATTTCTGCCTTAATTTCATTATTTACCCAAAAATCATTCAGGAGCAGGTTATTTAATTTCCAAGTAATTGTGTGGTTTTGAGTAAATGTTTTAGTCTTAATTTCTAATTTGATTGTGCTGTGGTCTTATTTGTTACGATTTCAGTTATTTTGAATTTGCTGAGGAGTGTTTTACTTCCAATTATGTGATCAGTTTTAGAGTATGTGCCATGTGGTGATGAGAAGAAAGTATATTCTGTTGCTTTTGGGTGGAGGATTCTGTAGATATAAATTAGGTCCATTTGATCCAGTGCTGACTTCAATTCCTGAATATCTTTGTTAATTTTCTGTCATGTCATGATGATCTGTCTAACAATGTCAGTGTGGGGTTAAGGTCTCCCACTCTTATTGTGTGGGAGTCTGTCTCTTTGAAGGTCTCTAAGAACTTGCTTTATGAATCTGAGTGCTTCTGTATTGGGTGCGTATATATTTAGGAGAGTTATATCTTCTTGTTGAATTGAACATTTCACCATTATGTAATGCTCTTCTTGGTCTTTTTTGATCCTTGTTGCTTGAAAGTCCACTTTGTCAGAAACTAGGGTTGCAATCCCTGCTTTTTTCTGTTTCACATTTGCTTGGTATATTTTTCTCCTGCCCTTTATTTTGAGCCTATATATGTCATTTCTCTTGCAGACAGCCTGCCAATTGATCATTCTTTCTCCAGCTTGCCACTCTGCGTCTTTCATTTGGGATATTTGGCCCATTTACATTTAAGGTTAGTATTGCTATGCGTGAATTTGATCCTGTCAGACTACATGCTCTAACTCTGGGGGACTTGTATTGAGACCCAACTGTTCTCTGGCTTCAGCTTCTTGAGGTTTGGAATCCACTGTGTTGGTTAAGCCAAGGTGAGCAGCTGTGGCAGAGAGCTGGCAGGTGCTGGGGTGCCTGTGGGCTGTCACCACAGTGGCAGAGGCAGCACAACTGGGGTGGAAGTGGGGTGCAGGGGGCCCACTACTGGAGACTGTGTGAATGGTGGCACTGGCGGTGGTGTTGGCTCCGCGGCAGGGTGCTGGAGGGCTCAGGTTAGGTGTCTTCTTTGTGCCTTAGAAGCTGGAGTAATTGCCTAGGTTGGAAGAGGATCCACTGTTCTTTGCCCACTGTTAGCACAAGGGCAGGGTGCTGGCAGGGCCAGGCTTGCTAGCTCTATTCCCACCAAAGCTCCATCTGCAATAGTTGTTGGAGGAGGGATGGAGGCAGACTGCACTCTTGCATGCTGGTGGAGCAAGGAAAACAAAACCTGCCCATGCAGACATACCAGCAAAGTGATGTGGGGAGTTGTGTTGAGTTGCCATGAGACCCTGGGAGGCTGCAGTATGGGGAAGGAATGGACAACCTAGCTACAGTGAGAGCCCCCAGGGCACTTGAGACTGCCCTGCAAACAGGCATAACCAGACTGGGGCCCCAAGAGAGGCCAGCAGACAGAGGGGTGCTAGGGTCAGACCAGCCCTGTCTGATGTGCAAGAACGCCCTGTAGAGATCAGTTCCCATAATTCCCCTAGGGTTAAAGTCTCTTATGGGAGCAAGTCGAACATAGTGGGATGGCCCTCCCTGACCATGCTTAGCTACAGGCACTCCCTCTGGGCTCCACATCAGCTGGTTTGCTGCCCCTACCACTTCTCTAAGCAACTCTCCCTGACAATTCAAGTGTCTGTGGTGGTCGAGGGGTCGGTCCCCTTCTCCTGGGATTCCAGAGGTCTGTGGTGAGAGTGAGTTGCTCCTTGCCAGATTAACTCATCCATTTCCCTGGAGTTGCTGTGGTCCAAAACTGAGTCCCAGTGTGCAGTAGCTCCATGTAGGTTCCCAGCTTTCTCCCACTTCAGCTCAGTTTTTGTGTGTTCCCTCCCTCCGCTTTCGACCTTCCAGCTAAAGATCTCTAAGACGCACGCCAGTCCTCTCAGTCCATCTGTGGGAGTTATTCCACCTGACCGGGTCTCGTCGGCCATCTTGCCCTCTCTCCCCATTTTGTTTCATCTATAAATATATAGAACACGCATTTTTCACAGATGTCCTTCAAAGAAGACATTAAAGGCTTTAGCATAATATACCAATCATTCTTTGTGTGTACATATGCACATTCTTTTCTCACTGAGGATCTATAAATTTCATCAGTTACCTAAAGGTCCTATTACACAAAATATGGCAAAGCATGGGGCATAGGTTTGGTCTAGAGGATTACTAAAAATATTACTGAATGTTTGTTTAAAAGCATATATGTAACAAAGTGACTGCAAAGGAATTACCGTTTCCTGGATGCCAGTCTATGCAGGTGGCAAAAAAAGTGCTAGTCACATATTTTTAATGTTATTTTGCTCTAGTACTATCTTTAGATTTGTTAAACATGAGTACACTTGAAGGCAAGTTGTTTTACCATGTATTAACTTTGTCAAGAGTCAATAATAGTGAACATAGCTTACATTGCCACCAGTATCAATTAATTTCAAGACCCCATTGTTGAAAATCATATTTATATACTTACTACATAAGGTGCAGGAATTTAAAAGTATGTGGGATGAAGACAGGGACAGAACAAGAGGGAGAAAGAGAAGCATCTCTAAAGTATCAAAATGACTGCAAGTCTGGATATTAAAACTCTGATGAAAATGATTACTATACTATCTGGATTTCATAAAGAAAACATTTAAGATGATTAAATAATACTATAAAGTAATGCATATTTTTAATCCTTTTTCTATATGGCATACATAAGATTATAATGAGGAATAAATTTACTTACAGTATAAATGTAGGTACCGTTAGATATAATCTTGAGAGGTAAGTACGATTGTCATTTTCATTTTACAGATGAAGGTAGTGGGGTTCAGAGAGTTTAAGTGATGTCCTCAGGACATACAGTATTGCTGGACTTTAACCTCAGGTTATGTCAGTAAAGCATCTCTATCTTTAACATCTATCCTATTATTGTCTCTCAGTATTAAACCATCTTAACTAAAAATACTAAACCAGAATAACCATGTGTACTTAATTCCAGTAGACTCTGCAATTATGTAACCAATTATTATAGTTGTCTGTTATAAAGTTTACAAATAGTTCTGATCTCTAAGAGTTAGAGGCAGAAAATGAAATTAGTCCCAGAATTTTTCTCCATTGAACAGAGATGAACAGCAGTTTGAATTTTAGCAACATATAACATTCTTTTTTAGGTAAAGACTGAAAATGAAGTTAAACATTTTCAACTTGGTCTCCTTTTATACATTAACATAAGCAAAATATATTCTTGTTACTGTTTAGTAAGAGTTTTCATCTTTTTTTACATCACCAAACTAAGTTAACTTCTATACATACATTTGAACACAGAGCGTCATTCTGTTCTTATTCCAGTGGAGTGAAAGGCAATTAATGGCTATAAGCTCAATGACAGGGTCATTAAAAACCTATTTGTAACCTTTAGAAATTTGTGTATCCTCAAGTTGATGATACAGAGAACTATCTGGAGACCATGGTTTAAATTGCAACCACTGACTCTGGCATGGATGTGCAGGTTCGTTAAGGCAACTCTGTGCTCTTTGTTCAGCATCTCTGCTCTACACATTGGTAAACATTTTTAATGCAATCCTAGGCTTAACACCAATAATCCAGAAATTTACATTACTGTTACATGCTGAATTTTCATACACCAAAATATCATACACTAGCTGTATAAAATGTAAATGTGGTGCTCTTTGATGAGAATATTTTAATCAATAATTTGCTTGAACTTTTATATCCTCAGGCAAGAGGAATTCTAAAATGTGTAATAAAAGATCAAAGGAAATGTTCAATGGTAGCTCTGGAATTAATAAATGTAAAATCTGTGAGGTATGTTAGAAGTTACACCCATAGAAATAAAAATTAACTTAAGTGTATTCCAATCATCAATATTCAGAATCCTGTATTCACTTTTGATCTTTCATCGCTTGCATCTTCTATGTTCAGGCGAATTTCAGCAAATTTTGCCTTTTCATATGTCTGAAACTATGCCCGATTTCTCTAATCCCATCACCATCACCCTAATCCTATTTGAAATCAGTATGTATCTTGATTTCCATAGCAGGATCCATGTAATAGGCTTTCTTGATGGTAGTTTTCATAAGCTCCCTTTTAAACAGAGTATAGTCAATTTTTCAACCCATTTAAATCATGGCATTTTCCAGCCTAAATATAATAATAATAAATTATATTTAAACTTCTCATCCTGCTGTTTAGATACTTCAGAAATTTCTTTGAATTTTATTCCCCCTTTTTGTTAAACATAAGCCATTCATTCTAGTAATTCAGTTCAGCATCCTCAATGTGATCACCATTTGTCATGTTCACTCCTGTCTTACTATTTTTTACTTCACTATTTTTACTATGTTTTCTGCTTCATTCTTGTCTAACCACTCCCTATTATTCTGGTTGTTTAAATCCTTACATTCTCAACCATTTTTGTTTCAGGACTCCTAAAACTTTTGTTTATAGAGATTTCATGTAATGATATATACAGTTTTCAAGTTAAAGATAAAAATATTTATTAATGAAATTACACAAAACAATATTAACCTACTATATGTTTCATAAATAAAATAATTATGTAAAAAGAAGTACATATTTAAAAAATAGTGAAAGGAGTGTCAGTGTCTTATATTTGCAAACCTTAATTTCTGACTTTACAGAAGAAAAATAGGATAACCTATTTACTTCTACTTCTACATTTGATCTGTTACAATCTGCTCTTTTGGTTGAGTATATGAAGAATATCAGTTTTACACATAAATGCAGCAGGAAAAGGGAGGACCATGCATATTCCCTGAAATATTTTTGGCACCACTAGGGGTCTTCAAATTATACTTGGACTTTGCTACTTGAAGTTTCTAGTTAAGACCCTCTATGGCTTGGTACTTCTTTCTGAGTTGTTAAAAACCTTAATGCATGCATTTCATGCGATGTCATAGAACAAATGTTTAAGCATTTTACTTCCTTATAATTTATGCCTTTTCTACATTGTAGATTATATTTCATTTACATTGCAACGTGAAGCAGTATACTATACTGGAGTATAGTGCAGTGGCATTATCTCGGCTCACTACAACCTCCACCTCCAGGGTTCAAGCAATTCTCTGCCTCAGGCTCCCAGGGATTACAGGCACCTGCCATCACGACTAGCTAATTTTTGTATTTTTAGTACAGAAGGGGTTTCACAATCTTGGCCAGGCTGTTCTTGAACTCCTGACCTCGTGATCCACCCACCTCGGCCTCCCAAAGTGCTAGGATGACAGACGTGAGCAACCGTACCTGGCCTCAGTATCAAGTTTTTGTAGATTCCAAGGTTCCATTTCATTCCATCCATGCTCAACTATTTTTGTTGCTGTTGTTTGTTTGTTTATTTGTTTTCTTTTTGGAGACAGAGTTTTGCTCTTGTTGCCCAGGCTGGAGTGGAATGGTGCAATCTCGCAGCAATCTCGCATCACCGCAACCTCTGCCTCCTGAGTCCACGTGATTCTCCTGCCTCAGTCTTCCCAGTAGCTGGGATTACAGGCATGTGCCACCATGCCCCGTTAATTTTGTATGTTTAGTAGGGAGAGGTTTCTCTATGTTGGTCAGGCTCATCTCGAACTCCCAACCTCAGGTTATCCGCCCACCTCAGTCTCCCAAAGCGCTGGGATTACAGGCATAAGCCACTGTGCCCAGCCCCATGCTCAACTGTTAACCAACTGTGAGGCAGGTTTCCTCACCTATTTGTGCCTTACATTGTTCTTCTTTATAAGAGAAATAATAATAGTACTCATAGAACTGTTTTGAGTTTTAGACTACTATGTGTGTGTACACAAATAAACACATTCAAATATATATATGAATATATATATCAGTATATATGTGTATGTGTATATATATAAACTGAATTGCTTTTTCTTACTGTTATTTCTTATTTTTTTTCTCAGTATGGTAAGGAAATTACAGCATGCTTTTCAGCAGTAAAACAGCAACTACATTATTTTTTAATTTATATTTGTGGTAATATTTTAAATATTATGAAAATCAGAAGTTATTATTCATAGCACATGAGATTTAGAAGAGAGTCAGAGTTTTGAAAAATACCAATCTTGCAAAAATGTAAAAAACAGTGAGTCATTTCTGCACAATTACACACAATTAAGAGATCATCTCTTTTAGCTTAATCATAATCAAATAGTTTATTTTAATGAGCCTTTCCTTAATGGGGTCTACCCTTCCTATTCACTCTCATACTCATCTGTCATTATGTGTCAATTTCCTAAGGTAATTAAGAAGTTGCCTACAAAAGGAAAAACATTATTTAGGCAGAGTACGTACAAATTTGAAAATATATTTATTACACTATACTTCAAAAAATTAAATTTTGAAAAAAGCAAATAATCTACTCAAATATCTCACACATTAAGGTGACTTCAAAAATACTGTTTGGAAATTACAACTTTGGAAAATGAAATGTTACAGCTCTATTAATAAAATATTTTGAAATGGTGTTGTAGGTATCTTCTGATTCCTCCCAACACACACACACACACACACACACACACAGACACACAAACACACACACACTATTGTTCTTTACCCTATTTTATTTCCAGCAAGCCTATTTCATTTGAATTACATTCATATACTCCAAAGTCTCTGTTCTCTGGTTAGATTTCAGCAATGGAAACATCTTCCAGGATACTGGAGGATATACGGCTGGGAAGGTAGGAGCACTTTCTGCATTTTATCCTTCCCTGCATAATCACCATGTTTAACTGCATTCCTCTGTTAAACTACCGGCCAAAATAATCTCTCCTGATTTCAGTAATTGTTTCTCTTCCTTTTTCCTTCAGACTCTCTGCTGTTAATTGTTCTGGGAAAGTACCTGTGATTGTTTTTCCTTACCTTCTAACCAGTAAGATAAAAAGAACCAAATGGTACAGGTTGAGATCCCCTAACATTTATTTCTTGTTGCATGAGATTCAGTTTCTAGTACATTTAGCAACTTTTCAGCTTACACTTATTAAAAGAAAAAAAAATTAACAAGACTTTTAATAATTAAATATGTCAGGCACTGTACTAGATGTTGGGGGATACAAATCAGATGTTGTACCTGTATTTGAAGAGCTCATGATCTTTAGACTCTATTAATAGACTGATACTATAAAAAATATAGTACTTAAAACACTTTGAACCACAAAGGACCTCAGAGTTCATCTATTCCAGTATTGCACTTTTCTGGATAGAAAAGGTGACACACAGAGAGTTGATTTATACTGAATATAGTGGTATTTTCAGTAGTCTTTATGTTAGTCTTTTCTACAGTTTTCCCAAGATAATCTCAGTGATTTGTGAACCTACAGATCCGTATATTTTGTTTTCAATTTTAAAATTTTATTGATATTTTACTTAAAAGCTTATAGAAACAAAGACTTAAAAGTTATAAAACCAACCAAAGAAAATATAGAATGTTTTTTTCACCATTATTATGTATTTTCCTAGAAAAATATATAATAGTACCCCAGGGGAAAACCTGATTGATTTTGTCCTGTGAGAAGTATTTTTATTTATTATGCAGTAAATATAGAGATATATACAGTAAATATCAATATTTCAGTTGGAAAGAATGCTGCATATTGGGAAATAATATGTGTAACACATGCAATAAGCAAGGGCTTAACATATCAAAGAATAGACAACACTTCCTGAAGAAGCACAGAAATAACAGAGATGAATAGCCTATCAGATTTACAGTGACTTACCAAAATGATCATCTGTAGTGTTGGAGAGGGTCTGTACACAGAGATTTCATAACTGTTGAAACAAAAGAGAGAGAATCAGACCATATTTTTCTGCAAAATTCATACACACACAAATTAAGGAAAACTGCTACTTCACAAATAATATATTAGAATGTTTGTGATTTAGTAATCAAGTTAATACTTTTAGCAGCATATGAAAAACTTGGTAATTAAACTCATTTAGCTATCATAATATTCATAATGTTTACTAGTCTGTTATATGGCTATATCTTACTTTTTTTGTCTTTATTTTTTAGATGGCATCTCACTCTATTGCCCAGACTGGAATGCAGTGATGCAATCTCTGCTCACTGAAACCTCCGCCCCCATGGAGTCAAGTAATTCTCCTGCCTCAACCTCCCATGTAGCATCACCATGCCCAACTAATTTTTGTACTTTTAGTAGAGACAGAGTTTCACCATGTTGGCCACTCTGGTCTCGAACTCCTGACCTCAAGTTATCCACCCGCCTCAACCTCTCAAATTGCTGGTATTAGAGGTGTGAACCACCGAGCCCAGGCAATATATCTTACTTTTATGGTGAAAAACAATCAGCTTTAAACACCATTTATGAGTTGTCAGTGGCCTCAGTGCTTTCAGGTCATGCCCTTGTTTATACTGACAACAAAGTGGTATAGGAGTGTTATAGGGTTACGGAGAAGACCTTCAATTATCAACTGTAAGTTTTAAATTTACTCTGGCTTTTCAAGGAATTGGGTCCACTGTTTTTTCTTTACTACTTTTCTCTCTTTCTCTCTTTCTTTCTCTTTGGCTTTCTGTCTCTTCCTCTTTGACTCCTTCTTTGTCTCTGTCTCTTCCTCTCTCTCTCTCTGACTCCCTCTTTGTCACTGTGTCTCTTCCTCTCTCTGTATCTCTCTTTCCTTCTCTCTTTGACTTTGTCTTTCCTCTGTCTCTCTCTCTCTCTGTCTCTCTCTCTCTCTCTCTCTCTCTCTCTCTCTCTCTCTCTCTCTCTGTGCTGGTCTTTCCCTGTCTCTGCCAGCCACTTATGCTGGTGATCTCCCCTCTCCTTCTCCTTTTTGATGGCTTTGGCTGTGTAAGACTGCCACCTCCTTAGGTTTTTGCACTGCATGCAATAACTCCATGATTTCCTTGTGGTATTTAATGAGGGTTCCCTCAGAGGTTAGGAACTCCCTATCTTTCCATATTGCAGCATGAATGGGCATGTAGGATTAGATAAACATACTTGCTATCTGTATACACATTTATTATTTTTCCCTTTCCCAGTTCTAAGGCTTGGGTAAGTGCCACTAGTTCTGCTAAGTGGGCACTGGTCCCTGGGGGAAGAGGCTTACTTTCAAGTACTGTTGCACCACTAACTGTGGCATAACCTGCCCTTCGTGTCCCATTGTCCACAAACGAACTTCCATTGGTATATAGGTTAAGGTCAGGATTAGCTAAGGGGACTTCTAAGAGATCCACTTGGGTGGCATAAGTCTGAAATACAATTTGTTGGTGGTCATGCTTGATTGGTTCCCCATCCTCTGGGAGAAAAGTGGCAGGGTTGCAGACACACACGTGCGTATTTGAAGCACCAGTTCCTCAAGGAGTTGTGCCTGGTATCTGAGCAGGCAGTTGTCTGATAGCTATAAACTTCCTTTGGCACCTAGTATGCCATTTACATCATGAGTAGTCCAGACAGTGAGATCCTTTCCTTGTATTATTTTGATAGCCTCTGACACTAAGATGGCCACAACTGCAACTACCTATAAACAGTGAGGTCAGCCTTTTGCTATTACATCAATTCCCCTACTTAGGTATGCCTGGTTTTTTGTCCCATGAGACTGAGTAAGGACTCCAAGAGCTATTCCTGCTCTCTCTGTGATGTATATAGAGAAATTTTGTCCTGTGGGAAGGCTTAAGGCTGGAGCTTGTATTAGGCCCTGCTTTAAGGTTTTGAAGGCTGTTTCTACCTCTGGTTCCCATTCTCCTAGATGAGTATTTTCCCTCTGGGTCTCCTTGATTAGAGTAGAGAGGGGCCGGGCTATATCGCTGTATCCGGGGATCCATAGTCGGCAAAAGCTGGTGATTCCAAGGAACCTCTGCAACTGTTTTAATGTCTTAGGGAGATAGTTAGCCAGTATACACTGTATTCGTTCCTTACTGAAGGCCCTGGCTCCTCTGGCTAAAATTAGGCCTAGATATTTGACTTGTTGTAGGCAGAGTTGGGCCTTCAGTTTAGACCCTTGTACCCTTGATTAGCTAGAAAGTTCAAGACATCTAGAGCAGCCTGCTGGCATGAGTCTTCCAAACTGGTAGTCAACAGTAAATCATCTACACACTGAAGGACCACAGTGTTTGGACTTGAGAAGTGGCCTAGATCTTGGGCTAGTACCTGACCAAAGAGATGAGGGCTGTCCCTAAACCCTTGAGGCAAAACCATCCATGTAAGTTGGGAAATGTGGTCTGTGGGATCCTCGAAGGCAAAGAGAAACTGGGAGTCAAAGTACAGGAGAATACAGAAGAAGGCATCCTTCAGGTCCAGAACCATGAACCATTCTGCTTCCTCTGGTATTTGAGAGAGAAGGGTCGAGGGATTGGGTACAACTAGATATGGAGGAATTACTGCCTCACTGATGAGTCTAAGATCCTGCACTAGTCTCCACTGACCGTTCAGTTTTTTCACTACTGGAATTGGGGTGTTGCAGGGACTGCTGCATTTTCTTACTAAGACTTGAGCTTTTAAATGTCTAACAATATCCTATAATCCTTTATGAGCTTCAAGCCTTAAAGGATATTGCCTTTGATAAGGAAAAGTGGTGGGGTCTTTTAGCCTTATTTGGACTGGGTGGGCCTTTTTGCCCTTCTGGATTATCCTTCCAATGCCCAGACTTCAGGGTTGATTCCCTCCTCAAGTAGGGGACAACGAATGGGTAACTTGTTCCCCATATTCATGTATATAATAGCTCCAGCTTTGTCTAATATATCCCTCCCTGATAAGGGGTGAGAATTTCAGGCATAACAAGAAAGGCATGTGAAAAGAGCAAAGTCTCCCAAATACAACTGAGGAGATGGGAGAAATACCTGGTTACAGGTTGTCCCAGGATTCCTCAGATGGTAACAGACCTTGAGGACAGTTGTCTGGGGCAGAAGATTAAAACTGAGAAAGCCATGCCAGTGTCTAGAAGGAAGTCAGTTTCCTGGCCCTCAATGGTTAATTGTACCCAGGACACAGTGAGGGTAATGGCATGAGCTGGTGCTTGCCCTGGGCACCCTCAGTCCTGTCATTGCATCATCTGGTTGTGGGCTTCTGGTCCAGAGAAACTTTGTCCTCTGGGGCAGTGTGCATTTCAATGATTGCCTTGGTATAGTGGACATGGGTGAGGGTGCAGCTTGTTTCTCATTAGGCAATCATTTTTAAAGTGTCCTTGTAAACCACAAAACTTTGTCCTTGTAAACTCACTTCCAAGTGAGCACACTGATAGCAAGCCCTACCAGGTGATTGGCCTGCTCTACTTTCTGTCCACTCTGAACCACCAAGGTTTGTTTGTCTGAGGGACATGACTAAGGCTGCAGCCTTTCTCTTATCTCGCTTTTCCTTTTTGGCTTGTGCCTCTTGGTCCCTATTATAGAACATCGAGATTGCCAGGTTTAATAATGCCTATAGATTGTCTTTAGGGGCCCAGGGATTGCTTTTGGAACTTTCTCCTCATATATGTGTCTGATTGGGTAATAAACTTAACTTTTAGGATTGATTGACCCTCGCAGGAGTTGGGTGACAGGGGAGTATGTTTTCTTAAAGCCTCCTTTAGCCGCTCGAGGAAGACAGAAGTATCTTCTTCCTTTCCCTGAGTTTTGGTGGACATCATTGAATAATTCATGGGCTTTTTCCTAATTCTCCTTAGTCCTTCTAGAACATAGGTCAGGAGATGTTTGTGACTCCAGTCCTAATGATCTGAGTCAAGGTCCCAGTGGGGGCCCATACTGGGGATGGCCTGCTGATCGATAGGGAATCTGTCCCTTTCTTTGGCTGTCATTCTATCATTTACTTGACTAAGATACCAGGTATCTCCAAACTCTCAGGCTGCATTTAAGCCTCATTCTTTTCATTAAAAGCCAGGGCTTGATCTAACAATAGCATGACATCTCTCCAAGTGAGGTCAAAGGTTTGCCCTAGACCCTGTAGGATATCTATATACCTATCATGATCATCTGAAAACTTCCCCAGGTCTACCTTGATCTACTTTAAATCAGAGAGGGAGAAGGGGACATGTACCTGGGTTGGGGCAAATTGCCCTCCAACTACAGCTTGAAGGTGACATAACTGATAGCCGAGGGGGTTGTGGTCCTTTGCAGATTTCTTTGCTTGTTTCCTTCTGGAAGGGGGATATTAGAGAAGGGTTATCATTAATAGGAAGGGGAGCTATAGGAAGGCTAGGATATGGAGGTCAGCTGAGAGGTCCTCTTGTGGGATGTAAATTGCAAGCTTTGTATAGTTATGGATTCTCCTTCAATGAAAAGAAAGCTTGGGCATAAGGTATTTCACTCCGTTTACCTTCCCTCTTACAGAAAAGGTCAAGCTGCAGGATAGTATTGTAATTTATACTTCCCTCAGGTGGCCATTTTTCCCCATCAGAGAGAGAATATTGGGGCCAGGCCACAGGGTAGAAAAAAATGAGCTGCCTGTTTTACAGGGTTTGCAGGTCAAATTGATACCAATGGCTTAGGTTGCATTTCAAGAGTGAGCCTGTTGATGCCTGAGTGTTTTCCATCTGAAAAAAAAAAAAAAAAAAAACACCCCTTTTTTTTTGTTGTTGTTGTTTTGTTTGCCCCTCACCCCCACAGCCCAAGAACGCTCAATGGCCCCTGGAGTCTGCTGATGGGAATAGTTGTGCTCACCAGTGCAGCAGCAGAAACACTAGTTTTCCTCCTAGACCACAAAGAAGACCAAGGAAGGTCAGATTTAGTGGCCCTTACCAATGCTTTCTTGAAAACCTTCACCGTTACCTTTCCTCTTAGACCACTGAGGAAATAGGGTCCAGTGGCCCTTACCAATGCATTCTCAGAAACCTATTAGGGTCCTAAGCATTTCCTCCTGTTAGTACTGAGACCTTACTCCTGTCCTAAGAAGATGATATGCCCCCAAAATGGAGTGGAGGGCTATACAACGAAGGAGGGAAGAGATCTCCAGGGTTGGAAAAGTGACGCCTTTTGTTCTCACTTCTCATTATATGGATAAGAAGAATATAATTTCTGGCTCCTCATATCCTAGCTTCAGGAATAGCCTTTGCTAGGCCTGCTAGTCAGAAGAGGGATCCTAAAATGATGGAGCTTTGGGCAAAAGTTATGTCTAACTGGTGAGTCTGGGTGCCTAAAGAAGGGAACAGAGTCCCGAAATTTATACTAGAAATCGTTCTTGTAGGAGAAACTAGAAAAGCACCAGAGGCAGGGAGTGGTTTTTAGAAGCAGGACTAGCTTCTGAGAAGAGAGGTGGGAGGAAGTTAGTCTGACAGGTGTTAGGACCCAGGAGGCAAGGGTCAGGATAGATAGGATAGATGGGCAAGTCTCACTTGGGTGACATGACTTTGAGAGTTCTTATCACAGCTACAGGGTCAGCCAACCTTTTGTTGGGACCAAGGAGCTGAATGGCTTTCCTCTCTGTCAATGCTCGGCTCAGCCTGGAAGTACAGGAAAAGCAGAAGCTGGTTCCAGGCAAACCAATGCTCCCAACTCCGAAGAGTTGGGGGTTATTAGAGGGTCCTTTCCCAGAAAGCCTGACACACATGTCTTTAGTCTGGTGGCCGCACTAGTCACTTTTAACTGGTCGACAAGTGCCCAGTGTTTAGTCCCCGAATTATAAGTAAAAATAGGACAGAATAGCAAGCAAAAGGGATCCAATGGTACTCATTGCTTGGTGATAGTCCCTTTGTAGTCACCAAGATGTGTCTGGAGTTGGTTCCTTCATGTGGGTTCTTGGTCTCGCTGACTTCAAGAATGAAGCCATGGACCTTCTCAGTGAGTGTTACAACTCTTGAAGGTGGCATGGACCCAAAGAGTGAGCTACAGCAAGATTTATTGTGAAGAGCAAAAGAACAAAGCTTCCCTTTCATGGAAGGGGACCCGAGTGGGTTGCTGGATAGGGTTGCCAGCATTTATTCCCTTATTTGTCCCCATGTATGTCCTGCCGATTGGTCCATTTTACAGAGTGCTGATTGGTCCATTTTACAAACCTCTAACTAGCTACAGAGCACCGATCATCACTTTTTTAGAGAGCACTAATTGGTGCACTTTACAATCCTCTTGTAAGACAGAAAAGTTCTCCAAGTCCCCACTTGACCCAGGAAGTCCAGCTGGCCTCACCTCTCCTTTACTAGTCTGTTATATGGATATATCTTACTGTTTTTTATTTTATTTTATTTTATTACTTGTTTGAGATGGAGTCTCACTCTATCACCCAGAATGGAATGCAGTGATGCAATCTCGGCTCACTGCAACCTCCACTCCGCGGGTTCAACTGATTCTCCTGCCTCAGCTTCCTTTGTAGCTGAAATTACAGGCATTTGCCACCATGCCCAGCTAATTTTTGTATTTTTAGTAGAGACGGAGTTTCACCATGTTGGCCAGCCTGGTCTCGAATTCCTGACCTCAAGTGATCCATCTGTCTCAACCTCCCAAACTGCTGGTATTACAGGCATGAACCACAGAGCTCAGACAATATATCTTACTTTTATGGTGAGAAACAATCAGCTTTCTTTTTGTTTAAGAACAGAAACATATTTGAGAAAAATTTCATGCACTTATATATATATATATTTTTTTCCAAACATGAACAACTATCATTACCCATAAACTTTTAGAAACTAATAGTTAGACTATTCAATGTATTCATTTTCAAACTTGAAAATTATTGAAAAAAAATCACCTGTGTTAAGGTAATATCAAATTGTCTCCTGTCAATAATAGTGTTTGTACCAATTTCCATGTAACCTGCACCACAACAAGCTGAAAATAATTTCGTTATTTTATGAGGCCGATTATATTTTATTCATAAAACATGGCTCTTGGAGAGTTAAATTTATTCCTGGATGAGTTCACCATGATATTAATTTGCTTATTTGCTACTGAACTGTTCAATTTTTTATTTAATTTCAGTATTACAGAAGGAAGTGATTAGGAATTGAAGATACCAGTACTTAAGAGATTTTCAAAAGATTTGACTTCTCAGCCTGGTCAATTGGATCAACAAGAAAAAGAGGTCTTAAACTTTATCTAGGTAGAACTACATGAAGAGCTTGGTAAGTGGACTTTGGCATTTTGGAAACAAAGAAGCTAGTAATATCTCTTATTCAGGAAAAATATTAGTGACAGGGAATGATTATATTGTCACTGTTTGGTGACAGCAAGAAACGAGAGGTAGGTGATGGGAATGGTGTATTTTTTTAAAACGCTTAGTAGATCTGTTGGTGTATATGAGTGAGAGTGCATATACATGTGTCATAAGCAAGGTAAGAACTTGAGAAAAAACCCCATAATTATTATGGCAGTGGCAGCCTGTCTGGAGAGGTTGCTGCAAAGGTGCCAGCTGCAATGGGGAAGGGGTGGCTGGGCCTGTGCACTCAAATGTGCTGATGGGAGCTGGAAACAGGCAGGAGCCCTGCTCACTTCCAAGCTGGCAAGTCAGGGGCCCTGCCCTCCTGGATGCGGCTGCAGCCACCCAGCTGCAGCTGCAGACCTGGCATCCCTGCCTTCTCAAGGGCAGAAAGCTCCCCTGCCTCTGTAGGCTCAGAAGTGCCTGCTCCCACTGCTTGGCCTCCTCCTAATCCCGGTGCCTGCTCTGATTTCAGAGCAAAGTTGAGGTTGAGTCCAGGTGCTATTTTGACCTGGATAGGTTTGTGCACCCTTGGGTCAGCACTGGCACATCAACCCCTTGCCACTTTGGCCTCCTCTGAACTTTGGGTGCCAACAAGCATGGGAAGGAGGCAGAGGGGTTGCTGAGGATACCTCCTTGTGGGCCTGCAGGTGCTCTTTCTCAGGAACAACCTGGGTGGCATGGATGACATAATTGTTGGTGTCAGTAGGCAGACAAGGACCTGGGCAAAAAGGGATGGGTCCCTTGTGAAGCCCTGCCTTCAAACCTGGGATGGCCTGAAGCACAGCGGCTGGGCTGTCAGTTCTGGGCAGAGTCCACAACTGGGAATGACAACTTATGGTGCTTTTTCTGGATCTGCCCGTGGCTGCCCATGGACCAATCACCATGCACTTTCTTCCTTATGGAGCCCATAAAATCCCCAGGACTCAGCCAGACTCACAGAGATGTCAGAACTACCAGATGTGGGAAGGAGCTATCCACTTCAGGTCTCCTCCACTCATCAGGATGACTTCCATGCAGATAAGAGCTACCCCCCTACAAATCTTTTATCCATTGAGGGCTGCACTTGTCAGGACTACCTGCTTGCAGACAGGAGCTACCTACACCTGGCATTCTCTCCATTGAGAACTGAATACTTATTGGGATGACCTGTCTGCAGAAAGGAGCTACCCACTTCAGATTTCCTGAGAATTGTTCTGTTGCTCAATGAAGCTCCTCTTTGCCTTGCTGCCTCTCCAGTTGTCTGTGTACCGTATTCTTCCTGGATGTGGGACAAGAACTTGGGACTTGCCAAATGGTGGCACTGAAAAAATTGCAACATGAACAGGGCTGAAACATGCCCCCTCGTTGCCATTTTGCAGGTGAGGAGCCTGCCAGGCTGAGTGGGCAAACAAGTCCAGCAGGCTGAGCAAAACTTGGGCAAAGGCACTACTGAACACAGAGATTTCCATGTGGAAATGTGACACCCTAATGTTCCTGTGACAATTAGGTTATCTTCAAAAAACTGGGCTAAGAATACCACAGAAATGAGAGAAGTTCAAGTCAAATAAAGCGTAGACAAAAATTACATTTTGTCAGAGCACACAAGAAGCTTCTAAATTCATATGACTTTTACTTACCTTCCAGCACTATTATAAAGATTTAAAGGCAACACTGCCAAAGCTGCAGAGCTGTTTTATTTCCACATATCTATAACAGAAATTAATAAATTATGATCAAATAAGGTTTTATTGAAAATCTATAATTTCAATTGCATATATATATTTTAATCTAAAGCCTAATTACTGAATTCCATTTTACAATTAAAAAAGAAAATTGAAAATTTTATTTAATAGATTGAAGCTCACAAAACATATTTTAAATAAGAACATGTTATAATAATTATATTACTGTTTGGTTGTTATTTGTATTATAAATAATGGAATTAATATTATTAATAAAATAGTGTTAATATAAAAATGGGCCAAAAATGGTTTTACAACTTTTTAATGGGAGTTACTTCATAGAAAATTTTATAGTAAATCTGACTTTCTAATGTTTATTGGTACAGTTAATTTAGGACTTCTTATTTATTGAATTTTAAAATAATGTTGTAAGGCTCTCAAATAAAAAAGATAAATTCTATCTGATATTTTAACTTAAAAAATATAGCAGAGAAGGGGGTGTAATGAGAAGAGGACTTCTTAAGTCATGGCTTTAATTTTCAGTACTTGGATAACTGTTTTTGCCTCTTTGCCATGTAAAGAAAGTCTCTTCCATATATTTGAGAGTTACTATCCAGCAAATCACTTTCTACCTTAAAATGTTCATTATATATAATTTGATGGTTTATAGTCATAGTTATAATTTTACTTTAAATTTGGAGTAAATTGAAGGCTTAGAGTATTCTGGAAATATTAAATCTGAATACACAAATCTTAAATATGCAGTCAAATTGTTATTTTTTTTTTTTTTTTTTTTTCTGAGATGAAGTCTCACAATGTCACCCAGGCTGGAGTGCGGTGGTGCCATCTCGGCTCACTGCAACCTCCGCCTTCCAGGTGCAAGCCATTTTCCTGCCTCAGTCTCCTGAGTAGCTGGGATTAGATGTGCCCACCACGTCTGGCTAATTTTTGAATTTTTAGTAGAGATGGTGCTTCACCATGTTGGCCAGGCTGGTCTCGAACTCCTGAACTCAGATGATACACCTACTTTGGCCTGCCAAAGTACTGGGATTACAAGCATGAGCCACTGCACCTGGCCAAATGAAATTTTGAGAAATGCACACACCTTATACTATCACCATCCAGAACAATAATTAAGTATGTCTGAAATCTCCCTCCTGTCTCTTCTTAGTCATTATCTCCAAAGGTAAACACGATTTGACCTCTAGATTAATTTTATCTATGTTTGAGTCTCATATGAGTAGAACTATGCCATAATTGCTCTTTGATATCTGGCTTTTTTCCCCTAAGTGTGATTTCTGTGAGATTCCTTCATATCACTGCTTATAGCCATTGCCTGTTCATTTTCGTTGCTCTATAATACTATATTGTATGAATAAGCAAATACGTATTTATTCATTCTGCAATTGGTGGACATTGACGTCTGGGGAATCTTGATAAATTTTGCAATTTAAATTTACACGTACATTTTGGTGAAGATTTATATATTTTTGTTACATATATTATTAAGAATGGTATTTCTGCATTTACATTTGATAAATTCAGTTTAACTGGAAACCTCCCAACACTTTTCCAAACTCACTGCACTAATTAAAATTTCTGCTCACTAACAGTGTTTCAGAGTTGCAGTTCTTTCAAATCTTCTCAATATAGTTTAAAATATTTTTCTAATTTTAGCTGTTACAGAAAGCATGACTATCTCATTTGTTAAGCTTATTTTCTTTTATTTTAAGTCCCAGGATACATGTGCAGGACGTGCAGTTTTGTTACATAGGTAAACTGTGCCATGGTGATTTACTGTACCTATCTTTTTTGCTGCCTGACTCTTTTCTGAAGAAGCTACAGCATTGTGCGTTACCACTAGCAGTGTATGAGTGTTCCAGTGTATCCAAATATTGGCTAACTCTTGTCACTACTTTTTTTTCGATTTATGGACATCCAGGTAGATTTTATTTGCAGTTCTGTGATGGCTAATTATGGTGAACTTGTTTTCATGTACTTATTGGCCAATTGTATGCCTTCTTTGGAAAAAATGTCTAGATTTTTGCCCGTTTTTAGTATTTTTTATTCAGCAGTATCAGTTCTTTATATGTTAGATATAAGTTTTTTTATCAGGTACATCATTTTCACATGTTTTCTTCTATTCTGTGGGTTGTCGCTCCACTTTCTTCATGGTGTCCATAGACTTGCAAATATTTTTAATTCTAATGAAGGCCACTTTACCTATATTTTAATTAATTAATTTTTGAGAGGGAGTCTCTCTCTGTTGCCCAGGCTTGAGTGCAGTGGTGCAATCTCGGCTCACTGCAATCTTCGCCTCCTGAGTTCAAGCGATTCTCCCGCCTCAACCTCTTGAGTAGCTAAGACTATAGGCATGTGCCACCATGCCCAGCTAATTTTTGTATTTTTAGTAGAGACGGAGTTTTGCCATGTTGATCAGGCTGGTCTTGAACTCCTGACTTCAGATGATCTGCCCACCTCAGTCTCCTAAAGTGCTGTGCTAGGATTACAGTCATGAGCCACCATGCACAGCCTTTAGTTTTGCTTTATTTTTGTTTTTTTGTTTGTTTGTTTTGTCGTGTGTAAGAAAGTTTTGCCTAAATCAAAGTCACAAGGACTTAATCTTATATTTTCTTAAAAGAGCTTAAAAATTAGCTTAAACATTTAGGTCTTTGATTCCTTTTCAGTTAAGATTTGTTTATGATGTAAAGAAAGGGTCCAGCTTCATTCCTTTGTCTCTGGATATCTAGTTGTTCCAGCTCTAGGTGCTGAAAATACTGTTTTACTCCATTGAATTGTCTTGTCACCCTTGTTACAAATCAATTGAGCATGAATGTAAGGGTTTGTTTGTAATATTAGTACCATAATATCTTAATTCTATAGCTTCAAACTAAATTTTGAAATTGCAAATTATTTTGTTCTTCTTGATGCAATTGTAAATGAAGTCATCTTAACTTCAGTTTTGAATTGTTCATTGCTTTCCTATAGAAAAATAATTACTTCTTATAATAATCTTGTACATTTCAACCATGTTGAACTCATTTATTAGTTCAATAGGTTTTAGTGGAATCCTTAAGAATTTATATAAGAGCATGTGATATGCAAATTGAGATAATTTAACTTCTTCCTTTGTAATTGGAATGCCTTCTATTTCATTTTCTTTCCTAACAGTCTTGGCTAGATCCTTGAGTATTCAACCAGTATAATGTTGAATAGAAGTAGCAAGAACAGACATTCTTGTCATGTCTTAAGGGAAAAGTATTGATTATTTCTAATAAGTATGATATTAACTGTGAGTTTTTCGTAGATTCCCTTCATCACATTGAAGAATTTCCCTTCTATTCCTAGATTTTAAAATTTTTTATCATGAAGGGTACTGGATTTTGCAAATGCTTTTCTGCATGTATTAAAAAAATCTTGTGTTTTTTCTCTACACTCAATTGATATGATATATAGAATTAGTTTTTGATGTTAAACTAACTTTGCCTTCTTACTGGAATTTTCTAGTACATGACAAGTCACTTTTCTTTGCCCTTTCCATAGTCGTTTATTTGCTTTTCTTTCAACATTTTGTCAGGATTTGTGGACCTCTTTATATTTATCCCATTTGGGCTTCATGTAGCTTCTTGGATGTGTATGTTAATGTCTTTCAAAAATGTTGAAAAAATTTCTGCCAGTTTTTCTGTCGAGATTTTTTTTTCTTTCATTCCCTCCACACTTTGTATTTCATTATATATTAGTTGCCGTGTTGTCCTGCATTCTTCTGAAGCTCTGTTTATTTTTATTTATTATTTCTTTATTTGTTGTTGAGATTGCATAATCTGGCTACATCTATTTGTAAGTTAATTGATTCTTTCTTCTGTCAGTTCAAATTTGTTGTGTCCTTTTAGTGAATTTTTCATTTCAGTTATTGAATATTTCAATTCCAGAATTTCCATTTGATCATGTATTTATAATTTCGATGTTTAGTAATATTCTCTATTGATGAATTGCCATAATACTGTCTTTACTTTTCTGAGCAGGGTTTCATAGTTTCTTTGAAGATACTTATAATGGCTGCGTTGAACCATTTGTCTCATAAGTCTGGCATCTTGGCATTCTTGCAGGCAATTTCTGTTGTCTGCTTCTTTTCCCATGTGATTTGTCCCATTAAAAAAAAAAAAATTCAGTTCCATAAATTTTTGTCGAAAATCGGACATTTTAGAGGATATATTTTAGTAACTCTGAATATTTTCTACCCTTTATTTATGGCGCTTATATTGTTGCTGCTATTGTTTGTTACTTGTTTACTTGTTTGGTGACTCAGCTTGACTGTTTTAGTAATGGATTTCCCCTACAGTGTGAGGGTCTGGTGTTGCTGCTTAGAGGATGCAGCCCTGAGCATGTCCACAGTGACCATGCATGACTGGTTTTAGTAAGACTCTCTTTCATAGTAACTTTCCCTCATCTCCCTTGCTATCATACAAGTTTCTTAGATTTCACTTATATTCAGACAGTTACCTTACTGTACAATCTGAAGCATAATTTGCTTCACAGTCTGATCCAACTAAATCTGGGTCTCTTTGCCTGTGTAGTTTTGAGGTTATATTTTGAAGTTTGACTCCAAGAGAGTTCCTTTTCACTCTCACTTATCTTGGGTTTTCCTGGTAAACTTTCTGGCATATGGATTAGCTTATTGTTCTGAGACAGCTATCATCCTTCTCTAAATAAGGTACCACCATATCTCCATTGTTTTTAAGAGTGTCCTTTGGTTTAAACCACTTCACGTATGTTATAAAGAAAGTCAATTCCTTTGAGGGGAACTTTGGATCTCTCTGCTATATGGGCTGCCTTCCTTTATGGTCATAGTATCTGAGCCACTTCTCTAGAACTCAGAAGTAATCAACATTTCTTAGAGTAATACTCTCCCTTATGAGATGGGAGTTGGGTGAAAAGGGTAGAGTCTGTTTTTAGCTTACCTCTTCTAATATGGGAACTTCAACCTTCTGGCAAGTTTGGGTAAAGGTGATCAGGTATCAATATGCTCAGTCTGCCATGTCTGGGGTAGATTTTTATTTTAAGTGCTGGGTGGCAAACAGGAGCTCCCAGACTTCTCAGCGTCATTTCCCTGGATATATTCATCTTCAACAAAGAGCTGTGAAGAATGAGAAATGTTGCATCCCTTGACCAAGAGCAAGATAATGGAGACCTATTTTCTTGGCTGTAATTGCCTGGAGTGAAGCTTCCATTGTGTTGACCTGGAAGGGAATAAGAGAGTAAATCGTGGCTCAATTGCACACATTCTAGTTCTTTTGTTTTTTTTCTGATATTTAGTAGATTAAGTGAATAAATGTTCCTTCATTTGCTGCCCTTGGGACAATTTCTAATCTCTCTCTACCTATATGTGTGTGTGTGTGTGTGGGGGGGTGTATTTATTTAATAATTTGTACGAGTAATATTTGTTTCACTGGAGAGCGGGTCAGTACAGCTCTTCCTATCATTTTTCTGGAAATGAGTTTGGTATAAGATATGTGATTTAAATACTCACAATCATTAAAAACCTCCATATGGAAGCCTCAAACATACATATACATGCCAAGGTCTACACCTAATTCTTGCAAATTTTCCATTAATAATTACTTTCCACCTCTCAAACATAAATATTATATTCGACCCTGTTATGAAAGAAATTTTCAAGTACAACTTTTGTAGGAGTTGATTCACAGTCATATGCATTTGGCAAAAACTCATTAAATTGTGTACATAAACCACCCATTAATAATGTTTATGTAAATATGGGGAGTTAAACTGATTTATTTATTTAACCCACTTTCTCTAGCTATCTACATTTATACACACTTTATATTAATTTAAGTTCAATATAAAGCAACTATAAAGTACTACTTTCAGTTTCTTATGTAATATCTCAATTTTATGCAGGAAAAATCTGCTGATAAGCAATGATGAAACAAAAATTTTAAATAAGACGATACTCCAAGTTTTCTCCCAGTTTGTAGCTCTCTTTATTCTTGCAATGTCTCAGTTCTGCAAATTCACATGTGTGTGAAGAGACTCATACCATTTGATGTTGCGATTGCCATTTTTGTTGGTAGGTCTTGAGAGCTATTATTTCTATATGATGTGATTTGGCTGTTTCCTCATCCAAAATCTCATCTTGAATTGTGATCCCCATAATCCCCACGTACCAAGGGCAGGAACGGATGAGGTTAATCAGATCATAGGGGCCGTTTCTCCCATGCTGTTCTCATGATAATGAATGAGTCTCACGAGATCTGATGGCTATATAAGCATTTGGCATTTCCCCTGCTTGCACTCACTCTGTCCTGCTTTCCTGTGAATAAGGTGCCTGCTTCTCCTTTGCCTTCCACCAGGATTGTAAGTTTCCTGAGGTCTCCCAAGCAATGCAGAATTGTGAGTCAATTAAACCTCTTTCCTTTATAAATTACCCAGTCTTGGGGTATTTCTTCATAGCATCATGAGAACAGATTACTACACTATATTTTCGTCAACAAATTTGAATATTCATTGTAAATTAAACACTTGATAATTTATATAAAATTATAACTTCCATAAAAATTTTGTTGAATTCAAACATGATCGGCCCAAAACCGCTGACACACATTAATGGGTAACACATAAAAACCTTTTTTCTTTATCTATTTTCAATGGTTTTGTTTGTATCATATTTTTATCTGAAAAAAGTAATATTTTCACCTACTCAACTATGTTCTACTAGGGTGAAGAGGATTTTGCATGTGGTTCCTTTTGCAGAAAAGAAAACTTACTTGTTGATATTTATACTGAAAATTAATTTTCCATTGTACTGTATGATAAATTATTCCGTAAAACAGCATCATTTCCACGTGACACTAGCTAACAAATGTTACTCTTTACCAATTTCATGTCACATTCAAATCAAAGTGCTGCTATATCCATAAGAACTGGCAATTGTTATAACTGCAAAGTGACTAAAAAAATCAGGGAAAAATACAGAAAATGGAAAATCATAAAATATGCAAAAATAACTCCCTAAGTATAATGGATTAGATGTTGCACATAGGTCAATCAGCCTTTTTTATTTTAATACCCTTTTAGTACTTCACACTACATAGAGTAGCCTTTATCATGATATGTTTTGGTGGGCAAATAGCAGCATTGATGAACTAATGCTGTCAGAGTTGTTGTATGTGCTTACACAGAACATATCATGGTGTTATGCAACAAGAGACTGACTTTCACTTCAGGAAATGAATAAAAGTGATTTGGACCATTAAATAAACTGCAAACCAAGCCCCTTTGGTCCAGCCAGTCAAAGGATATATGACAGACCAGGAAAATTATTCCAGGGGAAAAATTTACTCTAACAGTGAAAGTTCTACTTAGCTTACATAACCTTCAGACTCCACCCTACCTAACGAGAATGCTGCTGTTATTTGATAAATTTTAAATTGGTAAACAGGTCTCATCCATGTATATATTTTCAAAGGCTATTTGAAAGGAATTAGGAATTTTTCAAATATTTGAAAGGAATATTTCAAAGGAATTAGAGTTAGTAATTCCCAGAAAGCTTATTTCAGTTCTCTCAAGGCCATCTGCATTTTAAATGAATTAATTGCTTTTGGTAGTTGGCACATAAAAAAGAAAAAATGCTTATATTTTGGAAGTTGTAGACAGAAAAGAAAAGACAGACTTGGCACTAAGAATTAAAATTATTTACTGTGATATTGTTAGCAGTAAATCAACAGGAATAACTTTAAACTGTTTTCTCATGCATTCAAAATAATGGAGGATTATGAAGTGCAACTACACTTTTAATTAAAAGAATAGTTTAATTTTTTTTTTTTTGTTTAAGTTATATTTAAAATACCAGGAATAAATAATACTCCTAATAGCTTTTGTTAAAGAGAGTGACCCTCATTTAACCATGTTATTTAAAATAAAACGGGGCAATTTGATGATTAAAACTTTTGTTGGTCCATCCATACATTAAATAGAAGTTTTGAAACATTTTTACTGTTAATTTTTTATAACACTTTTATAATTGAGAAGAATATGGAGAACATCTGATTCAACCTTATACCAAACATAAAATTCATTTTCTGCAGTGTCCTAAGAGAAGAAAAGAAAATATTTCACCAAGTCTTACCTCTAATTCCATGAAAATTTGTTCCCATTGATTCAAGTACAGGCCTTTGGGGTAAGATAGAGTAAGCCAAGCCCCCCTTCAACGTATTGAGGAAAACACATTAATTACAGCAAAATATACACAGGTTTTGCGTATCAACTTTAAAAATAATTTATATTAAATCTATTCATGTAAGAATGATTTGTTTCAAACTACATATGTTGCACCATTTTCAAAAGTGTAATATTATGTATAACAAAATACATTCTAGTCTGCCAATTTCAAATAATCTATTAGATAAGGTGTTCAAACCCAGGTGGGATTTGTAACACATTTATTTATCCAAAAAGAATGGCTGAACTCGATGTTTCACACCTGTAATCCCAGCACTTTGGGAGGCTGAGATAGGCAGATCATTTGAGGTCAGGAGTTCGAGACCAGCGTGGTCAACATGGCAAATCCCCATCTCTATAAAAGTATCCAAAATTAGTTGGGCATGGTGGTGCATGCCTGTAATCTCAGCTATGTGAGAGGCTGAGGCAGGAGAATTGCCAGAATCTGGGAGGCAGAGGCTGTAGTGAGCTGATATGGCGCCATTGCACTACAATCTAGGAGACAGAGCAAGACTCTGTCTCAAAAAAAAATAAAAAATAAAAAATTTCCACATAATTAAAACAACTATTTCTCCTACCTTAAACAATATGTCCAGATGCGGTTTTCAATTTGTTTTGTGCATAGCCTATATATGAATCTCTAAGTTTCCTGCCTCACTCCTTTCTGAAAGGCACTACAGATATTACCTATGATTGTCAAAGATCTCCTTATCATTTTCAGTTCTGTTCATCTCTCTCATACACCCTCAGTTTTTCCTGAAACTTTCTTATTATCCTTATCTGTTCACTTTGACAGTCACAGATAGATGACTGAAAGTTCTTATCTATATTATTGAAGCATACTTAGTTTCTGTACACATTTAGAAAATTAAATTCTCAATCATGATTTCATGAAGCTTTAACTTCTTCAACAACTCACTTTTATCTTTTTTTCTCTCCTTGTTAGGAAAATATATTTCACACGTACTACAAAAATGTCCTAATAATATCTTTAGAGTATAATAATAATAAGGAGAGCCACAGAGACCACTGGCACTTTTATCAGTTGTCACTCTGAAGTTGTACGACACCAGCAAAATATTCTGCTCTTGCAACATCTGAGAAATTGAAATAACAAATTACTTTCTAGTCTCAAATCACTCAGCAGCAACTTCAAAATTCCAAAGAACCATCATAGTATTTGCTTCAAACTGTGTACTTTTATTCAAGTAAACATAAAACTGCAAACTGTTCCTCACACATATTTATATAAGACAAGTGAAACAAACAGCTATACTATTATCTGTTAAAGAGTAGCTACTGAAAGTCCAAAGGGGCCTTTCCAATTCTTTTCTTTTCTTTTCTTTTCTTTTCTTTTCTTTTCTTTTTTTGAGATAGAATCTTGCTCTGTTGCCCAGGCTGGAGTGCAGTGGCACAATCTTGGCTCACTGCAACCTCCGCCTCTTGGGTTTAAGTGATTCTTCTGCCTCAGCCTCCCCAGTAACTGGGACCACAGGCACCCTCCCACCATGCCCAGCTAAGTTTTGTATTTTTAGTAGAGACAGGGCTTCACCATCTCGGCCAGGCTGTTCTCGAACTCCTGACCTTGTGATCTGCCTGCCTCGGACTCCCAAAGTGCTGGGATTACAGGTGTGAGCCACTGCAACCTGCCCAATTTTTTCTTTTTCTTCGTGTCCTGCTTCTGTTCCAAGTCTTCTGGATATAATTCCATGGGTTTAAATCCATACTACAAAAACAAACAAACAAACAAAACAACAACAATCACAAAAAAGAAAACAAAACAAAACAAAACTCAAAGAAACAAAAACAAGAAAGGAAAAAGACACTCAAAATCAGGGCAGGCATTTGTAAGTCAAGCCAAATTGGAAAAGTTTGACACATTGAATATAAGAATATATGAGTCTTTGGAAACCTGCAGGGTTAATTAAAGGAAGAGTTGAGAAATGCACAATAATATGAATTCAAAAGACAGTTCAAAACAGAAGATCACGCAGTGAGATTGGGAAACCATTAGGAAGGATCTAGGTCATCAAATAGGTGGGACCAAAAGGAGTTGAAGGAATTCAAAGAGCTGCTGGTCTTGAACTTCTAAGTAACCTGTGAGGCAAGAACATCCTCTGTGTGAACGTGACTGACAGAAGATGAAAGGTTTGAGGGGAGTTTAATAAGAAAAAAATAAAAATAAAAGTAATTGGCACTCCAGAAAACGTGAAAAGAAGCCAATTAAGGATAAATAAAAAGATTGCTGAGTAGGGCTGAATATTCAGTCAAGGTTAGAAATCATAAATTTTGATGAGGCAATTAACAGTGTTATGTGATTTCTCTCTATTAAGCCTTGACTACCCAGGGGCGGGGACATTAACCTGGTGAAGGGGCATTCAATGATAACGACAGAATGCAAAAAGAGAAAGCATGAGAGGCTGTTTTAAGGTACGCTATTGAAATGTGCATAGGAAATAAAGCTAAGAGGAAAAAGAACCAAAGTCATATGTACAGAGGCATTACAACTATATATTTTATTTTGCAATGATAAATAAGGATCAAGGGATTTATATAAATGGTTAGCTGTGTTAATACAATAAAGTCTTTGTGCTTTTATCTATAAAAAAAAAGGTATGCTATTAGTGTCTTAAATTGTTTTTCAAGCATTTTAGAGGGTCCTTAGATTACTATTAACAACTATCATTTTTTAAGAAGTATCCACTGTATGTTAGGCTTATGTTCCACATTTCATGTGATCTCTTTTATCTGTTAAGAAATCTGTAAAGGGTTAACTCCCTTTTTTTTTTTTTTTTTTTTTGAGATGGAGTCTCGCTCTGTCACCCAGGCTGGAGTACAGTGGCGCCATCTTGGCTCACTGCAACCTCCGCCTCCTGGGTTCAAAAGATCCTCCTGCCTCAGCCTCCTGAGTAGCTGGGACTACAGGCGCCTACCATCATGACCGGCTAATTTTTGTAGTTTTAGTAGAGACAGGGTTTCACCATATTGGCCAGACTGGTCTTGAACTCCTGACCTCATGATCACCCTGCCTCGGACTCCCAAAGTGCTGGGATTACAAGCGTGAGCCACCGTACCTGGCCAACAGCCCTCTTTCAAAAGTGGCTACTCAGAGCTTGGAAAGGTTAATCAACCTTCCAACATGATAGAGTCACAAGTATTATGTCCTGATTCAACTGCAAGTTTGCTTGGTTTATGTTCTTTTACTCTTCTGTAAGCTTCATAAGTTGACAATCTCAAGATGTGACTTTCACATTCAAAACATACAATCAAATGAGAAGATGCTCTTTTACATAACTGTATTCAGTTTGTGCAAATTCAACTAGCTATATGATTCTCATATGTACACTTGCCTGAATGTATTTTATACTGAATGCATTTTGTACTTTAGTATAAAGCTTTAAAAACTGAATGAGAACTTTGAGGTTGAGTAAATTTGCCTAAGAGATTCTGAAACAAGTCAGAAGGTCATTTTTATTGTCAGATATGTCACATAACAATCTTTTGCCTGTTTACCAAAGTCTTCTCCAAGGTTTCACTTCATACTAAATGCATAATTTTGGGTGAAATGGTTCATCGCTAGGGTCTCAAATTGCTTCACCTTTAATATATTTCTTCTGTGCTACTATAACAGAGTACCAAGGACTGAGCAATTTATAAATTTATAAAGATAATAAAGGCATTTGGCTCACAGTTCTGGAGGCTGGGAAGGCATCTGCCGGGCATCTAGTGAAGGCTTTCTTGCTGCAACATCCCACAGTGGAAGGAGAGAGAGTGAGAGAGAGAAAGGGGGCCAAACTCATCCTTTTATCAAGAACTAACCTACTTAACGGTAATCCATTTATGGGAGTAAAGTCTTCAGGAACTGGTCACCTTTTAAAGGTTCTACTTCAACACTGTTTCACTGGAGATTAATTTTCCAACATGTAAACTTTGGGAGTCACATTCAGACCATAGTATCTCTGTATTTTCTGATTAACTATCTGTAAAATACATTTAGAATTGGGTTCTAAGGAGTCTTTTTTTTTTTTTTTTAACTTTCATTTTAATTTCAGGTGTACATGTGTAGGCTTGTTACATAGGTAAACTTGTGTCATGAGGGTTTGTCACACAGATTATTTCATCACCCAAGTATTAAGCCCAGTATCCATTAGTAATTTTTCTTTCTTTTTTTATTATTATATTTTAAGTTCTGGGTTACATGAGCTGAACATGCAAGTTTGCTACATGGGTATACACATGCCATTGTGGTTTGCTGCACCCATCAACCCATCATCTACATTAGGTATTTCTCCTAATGCAATCCCTTCCCTAGACCCCCACCCCCTGACAGGCCTAGGTGTGTGATGTTCCCCTCCCTGTGTCCATATGTTCTCATTGTTCAACTCCCACTTATGAGTGAGAACATGCAGTGTTTGGTTTTCTGCTCCTGTGTTAGTTTGCTGAGAATAATGATTTCCAGCCTCATCCATGTCCCAGCAAAGGACATGAACTCATCCATTTTTATGTCTGCATATTCCATGGTGTATATGTGCCATATTTTCATCATCCAGTCTATCATTGATGGGCATTTGGGTTGGCTCCAAGTCTTTGCTATTGTGAACACTGTTAAAATAAACATACATGTGCATGTGCCCATTAGCAATTTTTTCTAATCCTCTCCCTTCTGTCATCCTCCACCCTCTGAAAAGCCTCAGTGTGTGTTGTTCCTCTCTACGTGTCCATGTGTTTTCATCATTTAGCTCCCTCTTATGAGAAGAGGCAGTATTTGATTTTCTGTTGCTGTGTTAGTTTACTAAGAATAATGACCTCTAACTCCACCCATGTCCTGCAAAGAACATGATCTCATTTCTTTTTATGGCTGCATAGTATTCAATGGTGTATATGTACCAATTTGAGTGACATGGTTCTACTCCATCTATTTAAGTTTTTTGTTGTTGTTGTTACTTTCCCTCAGTTTTGATTTGGGGTTTGTAACAGTTGGATAAGAGAATACTTGAGTTCTATGAAATGTTCAAGGATAAAGTTTTATTACATGTGTTAGCTCTGGAAATGTACATTCTATCACATATATTAAAAAACAGTTACCCAAACTTTCAAAAATAAGAGGTACATTTTAAGAGAAACTTCGATCAAGATATAATCTATTCATTTAAGTTAAATTGATCAATGATTACTTTCAGATAAAAAAAAAAAAAAAAAAAAAAAAAAAAGCTACATAAGGAGAGAGCCTATTCCAAAGGATTTTTTGCTTAGTGCTGAAAAAACATTGACATTTGGTAATGGGGAGGCGGATCTATTTCAGTGAGGGAGTTCTCTCACTATAAAATATCGAGAGGTCAAGAGTCTCAAGTGTTAGGCAAAAAACCAAAAGGGGGTTTTATTTTACAGAGACGGGTAAATAGGACTAAAAATCTGTTTGTGGATTTGGAAAGAAAGGGCAATGTGAAGAGATGGTGGGTCAGAGAATGTTTTACCCTAAAGCTAGCCTATTTTCCAGAAGGAGTTGTTAAGGAGGGGTTGTATGATGGCTCAGGATGAAGGTGGGCCGGAAGTTGAGGAATTTCGAAGACAGAGTGTGTCTTAAAGTTTAGTTAGTAAGCATATATGCCAACTGACCAACGGGAGCAAGCAGTTCAGCTTATCATTTATGAAATAAAGAGTGGGATTGTAGAGGGTCTTTGTCTGAACTTGCCATAGGTAAATGAAGCACACATCCATCTTAATAAATCCTATAGGAAAAAGTGCTTGTCAGAAATAAGCTTTTTTCCAGCATATAAGGGTTGGGAGATTTCTTAATCTGTGCTGTCTTTCAGGATCACTGGGCTGAGGTAGAATTCAAAATTTTCAGAGCTATGCTATACTTAGTACACATTTAAAAAGTTTCATTGAAAGAATATAATCACAATATATTGGGAAACTCTAAAAATATATTTTATTATTTAATTCTTATGTCGTACTGACTGAATAGGAAACTCAGATTCAGCAGGTTTTTTTCAGTATAACAATGACAGTGATGTGAAATGCCTTAGTGCCTCCAAGTAGAAGCTGGTATATAAGTACGAGTATCTTCAGTATAAAATGAGCTGTATATTCAGAAGAAAATTAAATACTATTAGAATCCAATATTTTCATTATGTTGACTAAAATATTTGCATTAAAAATAATTAGGAAAAAATACCCCAGCATTACACAACCTGAAAATAATTTGTATCTTTAATTTAAAGGAGTAAAAGAGAGTAATCTAGAGGACAGATTTGTACATATGTTTTAAAAGAAGTATATATATTTTATTATATAGTCAAATAATTATGCTGTATAAGGTCTATCTACATAAGATCTATTTATACCTGTTTCTCAAAGGAGGTGATTAAATAATTTATCCAGTTATTCTTTGTTATTATAAAACTGAATTAAGATAAAAATGTACAGTTGTGACAATAAGCTTATCCATATTCATACTTTATAGTTCTCATGCCTAACATGTTTTCATGTTTCCTTTGCTTTTGTAGCTCTAGTTTTCTTAATTAATTGACATTTTACTTCTACATTTATAAAGTAATTTCTAGTTCTGCTCATTCTATCAAATGTGGCCAATACATTACTGACCCATTCAGCAATGTTACATTCACAATTCCGCCTGGAAAAAGCAGATCGTGTTATTTTTCTGGGTCTCTTGCCTCAAGATCCTGAAAATAACATTAAATATAGAGGATAAACAAAGTTGATCTACTGTGTGAGTATATTCATTCAACTTACTGTCTCCTGGAGTGTATGAATCTATGTCACAAACATTTATAGCAAAATAAAATGTATTTGTTTAGAAAAACCTAATGCTCATAAAGGGGAATATCAAAGGGAGATAAATATTTAGCATCTAATTACATTTATTAAGCTCCAATTTGGCTTTATTGTGTTTTTAACTGTAACAGAAGAAATTTTTCAATTATCAATTTTTTTATGCTAACCATTCCTCAAATTAACTGTATGGGACTTGAATAATCAGTTCTATTAAACATGGGAATATTGAGGGTAGGAGTGATTAATTAACTTTAGTGACATTGCACACTCTGGAGTCATAGTAGGAACTCAAATCTGGAGCTCTTCCATACATGAAACACATGTTTTATCACTTTTCTTTCTATACATTGTAGCTTCAAATAGACATCTATGTTTTATCAACTAATAAATTTAGTAATATCCACAGTAATGTACAGGCAGACATCATTTTATTTCACTTTGCTTTCTTTTGCTTTACAGATATTACACGTTTTATAATATAATATTATAATCATTCCAATTACACCATTTCAGTTAGTTTTAAATGGATTGTCATAGACTGTAGTCACCTTGTTGTACTATCAAATACCAGATCATATTTATTCTATTGAACTATATTTTTGTTCCCATTAACCATACCTTCTTCCACCCCCTCCTTGCTACCCTTCCCAGCCTCTAGTAACCATCCTTCTGCTCTCTATCTCCATGAATTCAAACGTTTTATTTTTTAGCTCCTGCAAATGAGTGAGAACACTCAAAGTTTTTCTTTCTGTACTTGGTTTATTTCACTTAACATAATGTCCTTCGGTTCCCTCCATATTGTTGCAAATGACAGGATCTCATCGTGGCTGGATAGTGCTCCATTTTGAATACATACTACATTTCCTTAATCCATTCTTCTATTAATGACACTTAGGTTGCTTCAAAATCTTGACTATTGTTAATAGTACTATAATAAACGTGGGAATGCAGTCGTGTCTTTGATATACTGATTTTCTCTCCTTTGGATATATGCCTAAAAGTGCCATTACCAGATCATATGGTGGTTCTCCTTTTAGTTTTTAGAAAAACCTCCACACTGTTCTCCATAGTGGCTGTACTAATTTAAATTTCTAGCAACAGTGTACAATTATTTCCTCTTTTCCACATCCTCACCAGCATTAGTTATTGCCCGACTTTTGGATAAAAACCATTTTAACTGGGCTGAGATGACATCTCATGGTAGTTTTGATTTGCATTTCTCTGATAATCAGTGATGTTGAGCACCTTTCCATATGCTTGTTCGCCATTTGTTTTTCTTATTTTGAGAAATGTCTATTCAGATGTTTTGCGTAGATTTTAATCGAATTATTACACTATTTCCTATCAAGATATTTAAGCCCTTATAGATTCTGGTTATAAATCCCTCATCAGAGGGATAGATTGCAAATACTTCCTCCCATTCGGTGGGTTGGCATTTCACTTTGTTCATGGTTTCCTTTTTTATGCAGAAGCTTTATAATTTGATGTGATGACATTTGTCTGTTTTTGTTTTGGTTCCCTGTGGTTGTGGAGTATTAACTCAAGAAATATTTGCCCAGGCTCATGCCCTGGAGAGTTTTCACAATATTTTCTTGCAGCAGTTTGATAGTTTGAGGTCTTAGATTTAAGTCTTTTTTTTCATTTTGACTTGTGCATATGGCAAAAGACAGGGGTCTAGACCAGACACGGTGGCTCATGCCTGTAATCCCAGCACTTTGGGAATCCAAGGTGGGCAGATCAACTGAGGTCGGAAGTTCAAGACCAGCCTGACCAAAATGGAGACACCCCATCTCCACAAAATAAAGAAAATTAGCCAGGTGTGGTGGCGCATGCCTGTAATCCCAGCTACTCTGGAGGCTGAGGCAGAAGAATCCCTTGAACCCAGGAGCTGGAGGTTGTACTGAGCCGAGATTGCTTCGTTGAACTCCAGCCTGGGCAACGACAGCGAAACTCCATCTCAAAATAAATTAAAAAAAAAAAAAAAAAAAAAAAAAAAAAAAAAAAA
>NW_016810967.1:504668-524496 GCF_001698545.2 Rhinopithecus bieti | reverse complement strand
TTTTTTTTTTTTTTTTTTTTTTTTGGTGAAGGTATTAGGTTTTTGCAAATACAAGATTATAACATCTGCACAAAATAATAATTTGACTTCTTTCTTTCCAATGCAGATGCTCTTTATTTCTTTCTGTTGTCTGATTGCAAGAGATAGAACTTCCAGTACTATGTTGAATAAGAGTGATGAAAGTGACATTCTTGTCTTATTCCAGATGTTACAGGAAAGGGTTTCCATTTTTCCCATTATGTATTATACTAGCTATGGGTCTATAGTATATGGCTTTTATTATGTTGGCGTATGTTCATTCTATATTCAGTGTTCAAGGGCTTTTATTTTGATGGACTGTTAAATGTTATCTAAAGCTCTTTCAGCATTAATTGAAATGATCATATAATTTTTTGTCTTCCATTCTATTGATGTCATGTATCACATTGATTTTTGCGTTTCTGATATAAATCCCACTTGGTAATAATGACTGATCTTTTGTATTATGTTGTTGAATTTCATTTCGTAGTATTTTGTTGAGTTTTTTTTTTTTTTTTTTTTTTTCACCAGTGTTCACCAGAGTTATTGGCCTATAGTTCTCTTTTATTGCTGTGTCTTTGTCTGATTTTGGTATCAAGGTAACATTTGCCTCAAAGAATGAGTTTAGAAGTATTCTCTCCTCTATTTTTTGGAATAGTTTTAGTAGAATTGGCATTCTTTAAATGTTTGGTAAAATTAAGCAGTGAAGCCATCAGGTTTTGGGCGTTTCTTTGCTCTGAGATGTTTATTCTGGCTTTGATATTGTTATTTTTGATTGACCTATACAGACTTTGTATTTCTTCATGGTTCAGTCTTGGTAGGCTGTATGTTTCAGAAATTTATCCATGTCTTCTAGGTTTTCCAATTTATTGGCATATAGTTGCTCATAATAGAGTCTAATAATCCTTTGAATTTCTGCAATATCCATCGTAATGCCTTGTTTTCCCCTTTCTAATTGTATTTACTTGAGCCTTCTCTCTTTTTTCTTAGTAGAGCTAGAGATTTGTCAATTTTGTCTCTGTTTTCAAAATAAAATTTGATTTCATTGATCTTTTATACATTCTTTTCAATTTCAGTTTTCTTCCTTTCAACTCTGATTATCATTTATTTTATTCTAATAATTTTAGGTTTGGCTTACTCTTTTTTTAGTCCTTTAAGATGCATCATTAGGTTGTTTATTTGAAGTTTTCCTGCTTTTCAATGTAGGCGCTTATTACTATAAACTTTCCTCTTAATACTGCTTTTGCTATATACCATTAGTGTGGGTATATTGTGCTTCTATTTTGATTTGTTTCAAGGAATTTTAAATTTTCTTCTCAATTTCCTTATTGACTCACTGATTTTTCAGGATCTTATTGTTTAATTTCCAAGAAATAGGTTTTGTAAGGGAATTTCTGCTATAGATTGTGATTCCTCTCATGGATCTGGGCAAAGTAAATTGAAAACGTTTTGGAAAATATTCACCACTCCAGATGCCATTGAAAATATTTGTGATTCATGAGGTGGTCAAAATATCAACCTTGACAGGAGTTTGGAAGAAGTTGATTCCAATCTTCATGGGTAACTTGGAGGGATGTAAGACTTCAGTGGAGGAATAACTGCAGATGTGGTGACAATAGCAAGAGAACTATAAATAAAAGTGAAGCCTGAGGATGTGACTGAATTGCTTTGATCTCATTATAGAACTTGAACAAATTAGGAATTGCTTCTCACAGATGAGAAAATAATGTGGTTTCTTTAGATAAAACTATTCCTTTGAACATTGTTAAAATGACAACAAAGGATTTATAATATGATGTAAGCAGAGTTGATAACCCAGTGACAGGATTTGAGAGAATTGGCTGTAATTTTGATAGAAGTTCTAATGTGGGTAAAATGCTATCAGACAGCATCACATGAGACCAATAAATCATTTGTGAAAAGAAGAATCAACTGATGATGTGAACTTCACTGTTTTATTTTAGCAAATTTACACAGCCACCCTGGCCTTCAGCAACCTGTACCCTGATAACTCAGTGGCCATCAAGATCCAGGCAAGACCCTCCACCAACAAAAAGACTAAGACTTACTAAAGGCCCAGGTAATCATTAGCATTTTATTGCAATAAAGTACTTTAAATTAAGGCATGTACATGTTTTAGCCATAACACTATTGCACACTTAATAGACACAATATAATGTGAACATAACTTTTCACTGGGAAACCAAAAATTTCTATGTGATTCTCACTGCTGCAATATTTGCTTTATTGTGGTCTGGAACCAAACCTGGCATATCTGTAAGATATGTGTATATTATATTTAGCATTTACTAAGGGCAGTATTGCTCTCAGTGCAACACAAGTTGCCTCATTCAACCTTATGGCCATTCTAGGTTTTTGGTACTGTTATTCCCCCTCACTCTGGAGATGATAAATGATAATAAATGAGGCACTGAGGTTAGGTTTAAACAGTCAGTGAGTACTATAGGTGACTAAATGAAATTTCAACCAAATAGGTTTGACTTTAGGTCCTATACTCTATTATTTAATAAAATTGTAATACATATAATGATCAGGAATGATTAGGGTAAATTGTACAAAGAAAAAATATATGTGGTAGCCAGTAAATAATCTGAGAAATAAACAAGAAATACATGCAGAACCATGATGGAGGAAACCACTTTGATCTAGGTTGAACTGAGAATGTGTTCCCCTATTATATCCAAAGTTTAATAATTATTCTGCCATGAACATTCATGTACACATTTTGATGCACGCCTGTATACATTTTTGACTAATATATAATTAAGAGTGGAATTGCTGAAGCATGATTATCTATAACTTTGGCCTTAGTATATTTCTAGAAGGATGTTACAACATTATAAATCATTTGGCAGACTGAGTTTGTTAAGGTTTTCTGATTCACACATTTTCAATTAGCTATTTACTGTTTCACTATAGTGACTTGACTGCATTAGAATGCCGATAGCCATCAACATTCAAATAGCAACTGAAACATTCTCTGCAAATTACCATATTTGTTGAGATCCTGTTGACAATAGAAAATTTCCTTTTTAATAATGTAAACAAATATAGCAATCTGATTTCATGGGTAGGAATTATAATTGAATTTGTGTAGATTTGGTCATTATGAAATTTAGGTTTACCACAAGATATCACTGTGTTAACATATTTTTATAAGCATGTTCTTTAACCTCAGCACTGTGCAAGAAACAGAAGACACAGTAGTAAAATAAATAAATAAATGAATACATCCATCACTCTCCTCCAAAAACTTCAAGATCAGCATAGACAAGCATGTGTAATTAAGTATACTATTTGTATCCATGTAGATAATTATATTAACCATTAAAAGAATGTAGAGAATTTTGGATACAATGAACCCTAGTGGTGGGGAGGGCAGGGTAATTAACCTGGGAGGATAATTTACAGGAAAATTTTTCTCTCACCTTTTCCATTAAATATTATCTCTTTGATTTTGTAAAAGAGCTTAAAAGAAATATTTTAGATATCATCCAATATAACCCCTTATGTTCAGAGAAATAAAAGAAACTGTAATAAAACTTCTCATGTGAAACATGTCTTGTGTATGTGTCCTTATCCGGGTGGTAAAATTAAGAATAGATTTGAAACCTGAAAGTTCTTCATTATTTCAACTCTGTGTTATGTTTATTTCAGAGGCCTATTGAGTTATATTAGAACATCTGCCCCTGGACTAGGTGGTCTCAGGTTTCTATTAAATCTGAGATTGAAATGTTCTATTGAACTTCAGGGTTTGTTTGTTTCCAGGTACTTTCTCTTCTCTCTTGCTGTTGGCGCCTTCATTTCATTTTCTTTTCTTGTATTTGGCACTTGTCAGTAGAATGCCATGCTACACTTCTAATTTTCTAATTCCAAATTTATATGAGAGACCAGAAACCACATCAAAGTTTCAATTACTCATTCTTTCTTTTTAAAAAAGAAGCACTGAGCATCTTTCTTTTGTTAGGTACTATGCTGAATGCTGTTGGGTCAGAAATCAAAATAACATCACCCATGAAGAAATTCATGGAATTCAAACCACAATTATCAACACTAAAAAAATAAATAAAATTAAATACAGATGGGAAATTTGTGACAGATGGATATGCTGGCATTAGTGAATATATTAATGGTTTTCATCAATATGTTGTTGTTAATAATATATGTACAGAAAGTATCACAAATCATATTTAGATAGATGAATGCATTTTCACACAGTAAATATAGCCAAGTAACCAAAAGCCAGATGCATACATACACACACATATACATATTATATTGTATTAATAGGAGCTTCAGAAGCCCCTCTCAAGCCTGCTTTCAATCACCATCCCATCCTTATAACACCTTAAATTAATATTATCTCTTTTGAACTTTTCACTAATTGGAATTATAAAACTGGAATTGTTTTATTTCTGTTACATGTGATTATAGTCTTTTCTATTGCTATGAACATCCACGTACCTTTTTGGTGCACATATGTATACATTTCTTTTGAGACGTTGGTATATATATTTTTTTCTTTAGTATATTTATAGAATGATGTTACAACTTTGCAAATCATTTGGCAGACTGAAGATGACTAAGGTTTTCTAATACACTATTCTCTATGTGAAGAAAAAAATACTATGTCCATACACTGCAGGGTCTTCCAGTTCTCATAGTTAAGTAGCCCCTACAGGCTAAAGAAAATAACTTAAAACCTTGTATAAGAAGCATTTATGTAAACACTTTATAATATATTTAATTATTTGCCTGCCTGGCCTTTTATGGATTATCTAAATACATACTTGATTATTTTGTTGAAGATGTATTCGATCAAAAGTTTAGTACTATTTCATATCTTTTTACCACAGAGAGTATCTGGAGGCAAATAATTTTATCATAGAGAAAATGATATCACATACACAATAGCACTTTTGTTTTGTTATAAACTAGGCAAAGATCAAATCATATAGTATTTCTAGAATTAAAGAAAAGAGTAGAATCTTTCCCTCCTCCTTTCCTCTCCTCACTCTGGAGTGTAAAATAATTCACTGTTTCACATTATGCATACAGAAACTGAGCTGTAGTTCAGCAGAGGGATACAGAAAAATAACAGCTATAGCTGAAGATAGAAAGAAACTGTAAGAAGGTAACAATGCAATTACTCACTTGGAGTCTGACCAGAAGAATGGAAGTAATTCCTTTGCTTTTCACTTAAGTTTTAGGCAGTTTTAATGAACAAATGCTCTTTGCTCGTTTCCTTCATTTCATTCTTGCGAAAACAAAACAAGAACACAACCAATACTTCCCTTCATTTAATTCTCCAAAGCAGTAGTCCTTTGATTTAAAATCAAGAGAGCCTATATGTACAAAGTACCAGAATTGTTCTGGTAAGTTTTGAAAAGCAGTCTAAAAAGACAAAACAAAATAAAATCAACTTTCAAATTAAAATGATTCACACAATTTTTCTACATTAAAGAGCCTAACAAGTAGTTAAATTGAATTAAGAGAGCCACAGGTACTCCTTCACACCTCATTCATGGGTTACGATATAATCTAATAGTTTCTTTTCACTCATAGAATTTATGAATTAGAAATCCATAAGGAACATGGAGCAATCTCAAAAATATATTTCTTAAGTTGACTCTAAACCATAACAGACTGGCTTACACACACACACACACACACACACACACACACACACACATTTTCAGCTCATCAAGCCAAAATGTATGCGGAAATAAATTTTGTTGTAATGTTTGTTTTGTAAAAATGATTTAATTTGGTAGCAAGATGATTTTAAGATCATTATTACCTATGAGTTCATTCTCTTTAAAATACATTTAAAAAATAAATTCGAATGACGTTAGTGCGAAAATGTCTAATGACTTTAAACAAGTCACGAGGAGATTAGTAACATTGTTTTGTAGGCAGAAATGTCAATGTTTATTACTTGTGAGAAGACATGACATCCATTCACTACTTCACTTAGTGGCATGGACTGTGACTAAATCAGTCAAAAAAAAAAAAAAAAAATTTGCTTTTTCCTCTTGTCTCCTTATCCTTTTGGTATAAATTCTTCCCAAACTCTTCTTTAACTATTGACATGAGGTGTCATGTCCAGAAATACTAGTTATTTCATCTATAATGTGTCTTCCTAAGCATGAAATTACTACTTTAAGCTTGATGGCTTCTTGCTAGTGAATCCATACTGGAACATGCTCAGTTTCTCTTTTTAGTCAAACCCCAACTGTATTTTTATCTCCTATCCCTGGTGGTCAAAAGAACTTGAGCAGTCTACATTTAGGTCAACATCATCCCCTTGTTTGAGCTGTCTCTCCATAAAGCCACACCAATCTGTCTGTTTGCTTAAGTCTATTACTAACTTTACTCTTTTCATGGTCACTAACCTGAACAAAGAGCATTTCTCTTTAGTCATAAAATAGAGCTCCCTTGCACAGGCACTGCAGTTTATTTTTGCCCAGGTACTGCAGTTTATTTTTTGCCCACTCCACAAATTGAGGGTGGAAGGAATAATTGTGTTTGTTAGAACTATATATCTTAGACAAAGTGGGAAAAAATACCTAGAATTTTTTTTAATCTACTATAGTTACATGGTTGAGATCCATTACCTTTTCTTGGTAAAACATTTTATGGCTTTCACAAATTGAACTACTCCCTCAATTGCTCAAGCCAGAAATGTTAGGTGTCTTTTGCCATGTGCTCCCCTTCAATTCTCAACTCCAATCAACAAGTACTATATCAACTTCCTAAATACTTCTCACAACTGTCTAATTAACCTAATTTCCCCCAATTTTAAATCTAAATTTAAGTCATATCTTATTTGAATTATGACCTCGTAGACCATCTCACATCCTTTCTCATCACACATTGCATAATCCTTCTCTTACAGAATGTTCTAAAAGTGACCTTGTGCTGATTTCTTGGTCTGCATACCCCCACCACCACTGATCTCAAGCTAGCAATGTGACAATGGACTTGGGAAAACACGTGGACCGTCTATAAGCTAGTTCTAGCCCAAGCCAATGCCAACAACCACAGAAAGCCTAATTCAGATTAATTCAGATATTGACTTAAAGAATTTCCATGGCTTTGTAAGTGCTCTCTTCCATTTGAATGACAAATTCTTCCACCTACAATTCTAGAAATGTCTAGCAATTTCAGGTCAGAAATTAAAATGTATTTCCCTGAAGGCCTTTTTATCTTCTAAGATTATAGCTCAGTGTTGTATTCAAGACTAAGTGACACAATGTGTCCACGCTGCAAGATGTTTGGGTGGACCTTATAGTCATCATTAATCTTTTAGATATGTTATGCCTCTTACACTATCCTACAGTCAAACATTTTTCTATGCTCTTATACTATCTTGCAATTTATTATAATAACAATTAAGAAAAAAAAATTTTGTTTCATTATATTTATTTACCTATACTTTATTGCTCTATGATAGCAGCAGTCATCCTTTTATGTTCATAGCTATTACTTCTTTGCCAAATATCATGGCTATTAGTTAGTGAGTATTAAGTAGTATCTTTTCATAATTAAATATTTTTTATAAATATATATTTATATATTTGAATGCAAATTAAACAATTTTATTAAGCTAAATCCTTCCCAGACTGGTGGTCTCCAACACCACAAAAATGTATTTCCCAGCTAAATACCCTAGGCAACTGCTGAGTCAACTGGGCTAGTTAACTAAATGCCTGAACTACTAAACACCTTGGTCAACTGGAAATGGTTATACTTCCAAAAGTAGATTAGAAAAAAATGAGGATAATTAGTAGTTGATTAACTGAACAATACTATAGTTTGATTTAGAGACAACAATGTGGAAAAGAAAGAGATTTTCACTACCTTGGTTCTTGCTAAACATCTCTCACTTATAACTGTGGTACCTTGGACAATCTCTCTGATACATAGCCCCAACCACAGTCATAAGTTAGCTTTGTTGTTACAATTAAGATAATACATGTAAATATGATACGTGAGCTATAAAATGCTATGTACGCATCTCATCGCCACCATTCTTATCTCAGTTTTAAACACAGGGCACAGAAAACCGAAGTGAAAACTCTGCATTATATATCATATCAAAATATAATAGAGACAAGTATTAAAAAATTAATGTTTTATACTATTGTATAATATAGAAATAGCTATATATGTATTATATACTATCAGGATTTTCACTTGTGAATGATATGTTTTCCTCATCATTATAATAATGTTTAACCAAGCAATAGATGTTCATTTCGAGGAAGCTATTATTGTAACATAGGTTGTTAAGGTTAGCATAGTGACAAAACCGCAAATCGCTTACAGCCACGAGTCCTTCTTCTCCCAGGAGCGCTATAGTTTAAATTTATCTTTCGTTGACCTAAATTCAATAAAAGGGGGAAAAAAGAATCCCTGTATCTTTAACATACTGTTAAACCACCACAGCTCTGTAATTTATTTGGCTTTAGACTTTGCAAGCTAACTGTCTGTAGTTGCAACTTTCTAGATTTTATGTATTCAGTTTGAAAATAAAAGGCTTTTTTTTTTTTTTTTTTTTTTCCTGAAAGCAGCTAGCTGTTAACAGAAAGAAGAGAAAAACAAAATTTATCTTATCCAGCTCCATCCAAAACAAGGTGCTATGCTTTCTGTGACTTCAGTTTGACAAGTAAAGCCCTGGGCAGGCATGTAGTATCACTGCTTGTCACTATAAGGCAACAGACTGGAAAAGACATGAGATAGTGCAGAAATAAGCAAGTGTAGCAGGTAACTAATTAAGATTAGGAGTGCACACTGAAAGATTTTCTAAATCCAAGACACCCAATCCTTCCATATCTACTGTAATACAAAACATATACAACTGGCATGCAACAAGCTCATCTTGGAAAATGTGTGCTTTTGCTTTGTAAAATTTAAAGTAAAATGGTAGATGAAATGAAAATCTGCAAGCGAGGCAAAAATCTGTCTTGACTGCCTTTGTTGAAGAAGTTTGTCTCATTCTGAAATAAATCTTGATTTATTCCAAATTAGGAGATTAAATATTTCAATTTCCAATTGAAAAATAATTCCTTCTATTTGTTTCTGGAAGTATATAATATGTATGTGTATAAACATATTTACCTTAACATTTAATATGTGAATACCAAAATATTACATAGAATTCTGTGTAGTTTGCTTCACCACTGTTCATTTTTTCTCATATTTAACTCTCAATGAAATTTTCCCTCATTTTTTTGAGTGTTGAATCTATCATTTTATTTCAGTCATTTTATTCTTTATTTTCTTCTGTTTTCCCATTTCTCTATAGTTATTTGGGGCATTGTTTTTTGTATCAAGATCTTTTTACACAGACTATATTGCATGGAAAGTTGTCATGCAAGAGTAATGATATGAAATGTGATTTTGAAATTAAATATGACAACTGTTGAAAAGCATAACTTATCTATTACTCACTGTATTTTCTAATTTTTTTGATAATGTATAGTATCATTAGGATAAGCCAGTTGGCAATATACCTAGAATGAAGAAAACAGTTCAATCCCTGTCTTCCAGGAAATTATAACAGGTTAGGAAAAAGTCACAAAGTGCTTCACTGCATTTTTTTTCTCATGTGTTATTAATCAGTATTCCCATGAACTTCCTCAGGCTACTTAGGATCCAAGGTAGCATTATACTTACATCGTTTACAACAATCAAAGCTCAGAACAAACAGAAGTGAGGCTGAAAATGAATCACCTGAATAGCAGCAGTTAAGTAAAGAATTCTTCACATTTAGCAGACACAGTGACCTCCTAACAGAAAAGAGCAATTTTCAGCTGATTGTTCACACTCATTTTCGTTTTTCTGAAATTAGTATTCTAAAGAAATGATACTGACTGAGTTATTCTGGCCCTGTTTTTCATAATGTCTCCATTGTATTTCCATGTAGTTACCTTGAGTTTATGGAATTGTCTCTGTTGCAATTCAGAAGTCATGGTTCAGCTGTTGAATCAGGAAGTTCTGGATATTTTAGAGTTACTTGAAACTTTTTAGGTCTTATAGTTCATTTGGATGGAACTGGAGGCTATTATCCTTAGCAAACTAATGCAAGAACAAAACCCCTCACTTATAAGTGGGAAATGAATGATGAGAACACCTGGACACAAAGAGAAGCACAACAGACACAGAGGCCTACCTCAGGGTGGAAGGTGGGAAGAAGGCAAAGAGCAAATAAAATTAGCTATTGGGTACTAGGCTTAGTAGCTGGGCAACAAAGTAATCTGTACAAGAATCCCCAGTGACATGAGTTTACCTATGTAACAAACCTGCACATGTACCCCTGAACCTAAAATGACATTTTAAAACAAACAAAATCATGACAATGTCAACTTGTGTCCATTTTTAATGGGATTCCATTAAGCTGTGTACATCTTGCCAGTTGGCAACCTCTGAACTAGCTGGTGAGCGTTTGTCAAAGTATTTTCTTAATTTCAGTTCCATTATTTTGCCAATTTAGTTTTGTAAATCAACTGGTAAAGGCATTATCACAATGAAAACTGCCTAGGAAAAGTAAAAGCTGGCAGTGGATACTTCTTGTAATTTCCAAATTTTACACTTAGTAAAAGAAATAAAACTAGTAGAAAATGTAAGCTAACAATTTAATATTTTACAGTGCTTATAATCATGTTACTATTTATTGGTTCATGTTGACTTTTTCCAGGATTGTATATATTTTAACTCTCCTTGTCTGGTTGAAAGAAAAACAAACTTAATTTCCGCCTTCATAGTTTCTGAGCAGTGTATTTTGTATATAATTGAAGTAGTTTCCTTTAACATTCACATATGAAAAACTGCAGCACAATGAGGAAACAGAACCTGCTGGTCTCTGCACATAAATCCTATGACCTCAAGGAGGTTATAGCTCTCTTTTGTTACTATTCCTCTAACGACATAAGCCTGAAATATCCACCTGATCGCATTCCTACTAACACACATAAAACCTCCAGGTCACCAAAGTTCATAATGCTGGACATAAAGTTACCCATTTATTTTATTTTATTTTTACCTGACATATATTAATTATACACATTTATGATGTACATAGTGGTGTCTTGATATGTATAATGTACAGTGATCAGACCAGCATAATTAGCATCTCTATTATCTCAAATATTTATCATTTCTTTGTGTTGGGAAGGTTCAATACCCTCCTTCCAGCTATTTGAAATTATACAATATATTATTGTTTACCATAATCATAAAAGAAACCCATTTTTAAAATGAGTCATTGTATGTTATTGAGTGTTACTCATTTCAACCCTTCACACTCAGATGTATATTTGGATTACAACATGGTAAATATGAGAGTGTGATTGTTCAGAGACTTTACTCTTCTTTAAGAGAATGCTTGTGATGCAAAAACAAATAAATGAAAAGAAATTGAATTCTTCATGTCATCAGCAAGCTCTGAATAAGTATAGTAGATGACAGTACACACCACTTCAATATGTAATGTTTACACTAACATGACTTTTCTCCTCATGGAAGAATGTGCCTCTTCCAGCACATTCATAAGATTTAATTCCAACACGTGCCACCATATCATGTAAAACCACACATAAAGCGAGATCATGTATTTTTATCCATCGTAATTAGTTGAGAAAATAAAAGATGCAGTCAAATAAATGTCATTGCATGAAAAACTCGAGAAACCTGAACATCGACCTTACTTGTGCTCTCAGATTTCTACAGTGATTTGCTTACATATCATTTGTGGTTAATGATGCTGAATTTCTTCTACTACTTCAGGAAATTACAGAAATACATTTCCACTTCTAGGAGCATACTCTTCCACCATAATTAACAAACAAATGAACTGGACTATTCACTGTAATCTTCTGTTAATATCTGCTGTAATTTCATGCTGCTTTAGACTAGTCTATTATGCACATTTTAATAACGATCATTTCTGAAGTAAGAGAGATTGGGAAAATTGGATTTGCTAAAAAGATGTCAATGACGTGGATTTCTTTAAAAGTGAGCAATTTTTCTAGGAACACATTAAATGGGTCAAATAAATACAATGCCTCCAGAATTAAAAGAGTATCACAACACACTGTATCTCTTTCTTAGTGACGTACAGTATCATAACTTACTCCATCAGTGGACACCCAGAATGTCTGGTCTTTCTGTCTGCAGTAATTACTTCCCAGTCCCCTGCCAAACATGTGTGCATTCTGTGGGTCTAAAGAGTGCCTACAAACTATTGGTGGTAAAGGATTGTTACGGAAGCTTTAGGGTGTCGATTTTCTTCCCGGAAACCTCGGTGGCCAGTGGCGTCTTTGTCGGGTTCTTGTCCTGTGTCCAGAAGAATGAGGTCTGCAGACATGTGAAGGGTGAAAAAGATGAAGATGAGCTTTATTAAATGTTACAACAGCTCAAAGGAGACCCACAGTGGGTAGCTACTTTCTGCAGCAGGACATCCATGGGCTGTTCAGTTCTCAGCAGAGGAGTCTCTGGAGAGGGTGGCACCTCTTTGCTGGCATGTTGTCTCTGCAGCTGTCAGCAGAGAAGGTAGCTCCTCTCTCCTGAGAGCTGGTCATCACAGCATCTCCAGCTATCATCAGACAGAGTATTCCTCTCTGCAGCTGGTGTACAATAGTCTCTCTGCCCTCTTCACCCTCTGGCCATTCTCTGCCTTATTCTGGCTGAGCCCAGGGCTTTTATGGACTTCAGAGGGGAGGAAGTACTGATTGTTCCATGGACGGCCATGGTCAGGCAGAAGAGGCAGGAGGAGTCCCCACTCTGGTCCCCTGTCCAACAGCATGGACCCCAGCCTTCAGGCCCTCCCTGGTTTGAGGTGGGGCCTTACTAGGGACCCAATCCCTTCTACCCAGGAATCAATCTAACTCCCACTGCTATTCATGGTCTCTGTGGCTCAACCCTAACCCCCGCTGTGAGATTGGGGCAGGCCAGGACAGAAGAGAGGCCAGCCAGCTAGAGGAGACACCCCCAAGCCTGCAAGATGGGGGAGGAGGGTTTCCCAGGCCCCAAGGGTGCAGGCTACAGAGACACCCGGGTCCTACACCTGGGAGGGCAGCGGCAGCTGTACCCGGGAAGGCAGATCCTGCCTGTTCCCAGTTACCTGCCAAGAGCACAGGGAGGCTCTGATCCACAGCTGCAGTATGGGCAGCTGTAGGCCCTCCCAGGAAGGTGGGGCTCCTGCATGCTCCCTGGAGCAGAGGGCTTGGGTCTGCAGCCACAGATTGGGCAGATGGGCCGCTGCATCAGCACCCAGGGAGCTCCTGACCCCACTCAGAAGGGGCGGGGCTACCATCTGCTCCATGGAGTGGGTATACCCAAGCCGGGAGTACCTGCCGCAGCTGGTATGATGGCCGCAGCTGGCATGATGGCAACAGCCACTGCCATCACTATCAGCTGATTATTCTTAATATTTTTTCTGACACGTTGTGGAATAATATTTTATATGCAATAGAAATGAAAAAGAAGAGTAACGAAGAATGCCAAATACATAGGAAATATGAACCCTGAGTTCAATCTGCATATTCAGGAATTCTGGTCATTCTACAGTTGTAACTAGAGTTTATTAGTAAAACAATTCTTCATATTAGATGATTATAGGCACACTCTGGGCAGAATCATCATAACGCTTGGTATCATCAGTCATTTTTATTTTATCCATTCTAGCGGGTGGGTGTGTAATGGTTTCTCATAGTGATTTGAATTTTTCACTTATATCTTGCCATTTTTTAGGCATAGCATATGCTGTGGCAAAATAGTAGATATACAAAAATATATTAATAAAATGAGAAAACTTTCTAATATTAAAATGAATTACTTTTCTGTTTCATAGTGCTCTAATATAACTTGTTTTCAAAATCAGTGTTAGCTGCTTCATTTCCATAAACGTGTTATTAAAATGAATCAATTCACTTGTACCATGCATAATTCATGAATGAAATCTATGAATTACAAAATACAGATTATAGGCCCAGCTATCATAATTTTCATAATTGCTATATTTTAATTTCTACAAATAATCTAATAAACATATTATCTCCAATTTTATGACATTACTACTTATCTCCACTGTGTTCGAGGAATTCTGAAAAATAGAATATATAATTGGTCCCTGAGCAACATGGATGTTAGGGGCATTGAACCCAGTATGCAGCTGAAAATCATAAACATTAATAATATTTGACTCTCCAGAAACAGAACTACTAATAGCCTTACTGGTAACATAAACAATATTAACACTATACTGATAACATAAACAATATTGATTCATGTCAGGCTTACTGATAACATGAACAATATTAACACATATTTTGTATGCTATATGGACTACATACTGTATTCATATGATAAAGTGATCTACAGAAAAGAAAATGTCTCTAAAAAAATCATAAGGAAGGGGAAATATATTTATTCTTCATTAAGTGGAGATGGATCATCATCAAGGTGCTCATCCTTGTCTTCATGTTGAGAAGGAGGAGAATGAGGAAGGGTTGGTCTTGTTGCCTCGGGGTGGCAGAAGTGAAGAAAATTCATGTATAAGTGGACCCACACAGTTCAAACCCATGTCGTTTAACAGTCAACCATAATTAAGGTACTTCTTGCTGTTCTCTATGAGCCACATATCAATAGAGAAACTAAAAACATTTTAATTACTGAAATGTAAGGCACACTGTGATAATGCTATAATGCAGGAACCAAATTCTGTAGGAGATTATGGAAAGATTTAGTGCTATCTGATGAAATAATCTTTCTACAGTTTAGTGTCAATAGACAGGTTATTTATATTTAAATATAGTTGGAGGGAGGAAATTGAGCATAATCAGAGTTCTACGATCTTATTCTCATACTTTTTTGGCTAGAATTTCCTGTCTATGGAATGGAGAATAGAACTGTTTGGATAGAACATAGAATAGGCAGACAAGAGTTTGGGAATAGGATTTTGATATTCAGAAAGATTTTAAGAGGTATTATATACTAGGTACTCTGTGTGTGTGTGTGTGTATGTGTGTGTATGTACATGTGTGTATACATGTACACACACATACACCTATACACCTACATATGTATCTATATTTATATGTGTGTGTATATACATATATACATATATAAAAACATACATATATACACATACATACATATATACATACATACAGAGAGAGAGAGAGATACAGACACAGAGAGAGAGACAGAGAGAGTTTAGACCAATATAGTGAATATAGAAAGAAATAAGAAAATTATTATAAAATAGCAGCACTATAATTTAATAATTTATAATCTGTTGCTTGAAGATAATATTTTTAAAAAATTAAACTGAGAAGAGGTATGCTGACAAGGACCATGAAGGAACACATGGCCTATGGAGACACAGTGAAGTATAGATGTTTGGATATGCTCAGCTTGTGAAAGGCATGAGATGTCCAGTGGGAACTTGTACAAGGGTATGCGGAATTCAGAAGGGAGGTGGATAAATGTGAGATTAGATGATAAAATATTAGTTGATGTTCTAAAAAAAAGACCATTTAGGAAAAAATACATGTAATAAACAAAGAGATATTTCAAGTGTAGTGCTTTGGTGCTGTTTATTTTAAGTGGCTAAGTAAGGACACGTGAGTCACCCAAGGAAACATAGAACAAATATAAAGGTTAGGTCAACTAAATGATTTAAACGGTATGGAAGCCAAATTATTCAAGGGAATAAAAGAAAAGAAAATCCATTTATTTCAGTTTTCTCTTTTTTACAGAAAGTTATGATTCAGTGATTAATATTACCAGTTTATAGAGGAGGCTGAGAAACAGAGATAATAAGTATGTTTCTTAGGCTAAATGAGTAAGGAACCTGGGATTTTACTAAAATCAGATAGTTAAAAAGAAAGAATAGCTCTGGATAAAGCAAAAAAAAAAAAAATGTGTCATTGGTTTATTAGTCAGGACAAATCAAATTATGTTGAATTAAAAAATTAACCATGCTTTCTCAACAGCTTAATACAACAAAGATTTGCTTGGGTCTCTAACTATATGTTTAGCACGTGTTAGGGTTGCAACTTGGAATGGTGGGCACTGAAAATAGTCATTTTCATGTCTGATATAGCCTGTATCTCATGAAGTGGTAACATTGTTGGCAGGGAAAAAGATCATTTGCAGATTTCTTTGCTGTTTTTTCTATGCATTGGTCCAGAAGTGACACATGTCACTCTCGTACACAGCCTATTGTGTAGAACCCACTTGCAAGCTCTGATTAACTGAAAAGGAGCTGGAAAATATGGGACAGCAAATGTTATATAGGAGGAGTTCCACTGCTTAACTAGATTGCAAAGTACCAATGAGGGAGTCAGGGAGCAATCAAGATGAAATGATAAGGGAGATTTACTATGTAAAGAGGAATCAAAGGAGGAAATATTCTGAAGACACAAAAGTGGCAAGAATATACTGATGAAATTAGGACCCAAATAAGACTTAAAAACAAAAGAAATTAATGTTTTAAGTGATAATATTCAGTCTCAAAAAAGTATCAAGTCTACAATTTCAGATAATAAAAACTTCCCTAGCTCATATAAGATACTCAATAGTTATTTTTCAAACAAGTTAGTGAATCATCTAATTAAGTTAAAATGGACTTAAAACATATTTCCTATGTAGTGCTGTATTAAAAAGAAAAGTCAGAACTTCAGGCATTTTAAAGCTTACCAAGAAAAAAGTAAGTCTTAAGGGAATTGTTATTTATTCTAATGTGTGCTAATCATAATTTTTGGAAATGAGTTAAAATAGCTAATGAAATAGGGATCTCTAAGACTACGTGTACAATAGCATACATACTAAAGTTTTATGCTGTCTGGAGGACAAGGAATAGTTATAATTCCTTAAAGCATTAATCAGACTTATTAGGCTTCCAGTAAAAATATGTTCTTTTCATACCTTAATAACTTAAAAATTATTTAAAAAATAACAACATCCTACCTTACCCCAGTTTTCTTCCTAAAGGAAATCGTTGTTAATAATTGTGTGTATCATTTTCTAAACATGTATAAAATGTATCAAGATACATAGATCATAGATACTTAACCAGATAATTTGTTATTTTACTTAAAAGTAATATTTACACTTTCTTGAACCTTCTATTTGAATGCTATTTCACTTACAAAAGAAGTAAAATTATAAGCTAAAATGGTAAATAAAATATATGCTTTTCAAATATAAGTGTACTATATAAAGTCCAATGAATGTTGATTATCAAAAGCAATCTCATTTTCAACTGTTTTATCATTTAAATAACGAATGGCTCTGGTCAGTTTTATTATAGCACACTATTTTTTATTAGGCATTTGTTACCAAATTATTAGGTGCTCTACTAATTTATCTCATTATTTCATTGTATAATAATGCTTGAGATATGACATCACAGAAATGAATCTATGTACATTTCTTTATTTAAATTGCAAAGCTGTTTAACTTAGGTAGCAAATGATAAAATTGTTTTATGAGGGATTTATATAATCACTAAAATATTTGTTGTTTTATATAGGAAAACATGTATTCATCAGTTTAAGTTGTTTGTGAATCTGGATTGTCCTTCACATCTCTTGGCTAAGAGTCAATAGAGTAATTCATGTATTACTCTCTGATATATATCCAGTAAAATGCTATGTGGATACAAAACACAAAATTAGGGGTGTATGGTATATGAATCTGTGTATCAGTGGAGAGTACCAGTGACTATTCACTTTAAATCTAATATGTGAAGACTGTTCACCAGACATTAAATATCATGAGAAACTGTACTTTATTCATGTTTGTAGTCACAGTGTCTAGAATAGTGCCTAAGATCTATTTGGCTCTTGAGAGTTCACTGAAAATTGATGAGGGAATTTATCAATTAATGAGTAAATAGTAATCAGATAGTCATATAAAGTCAATGCTATATGAAGAAATAGCATTGAGTTAGCATTTGGGAATTCCTATGATTTGGCACCCTAGGACTATAAATGATCTTAATTTTCAGAGCTGCATGTATTTTATACTTAATAATTATTTGTTCTGTTAGTATATTTATTTAAAATATCAGCATTATAAAACATGTATTAAATTTGAATTGAAGCTATTGTTATAAGGAAGGGAAAAAATCCTCATATTGAAGTTAATCTTTATTTAAAGTTTAATATTTTCCACATGATATTTCAAAGGTTTATGTTATTACTTCTATTATTAAAATTTCAAATATATACAGAAAGCTCACTGAAAATATATTCTAAGTTTTTAATCATAAGTAGATTTTTATAGAATGCAATAAGGTACTAAAATACAATGTTCTAGTGCTGGAACTGAAAGCTGTTAAAACTCAGACCTGTTTGCTATAAATGTCCTCATCAATTGATAAAGCAACTGCCCATATACTTCGAAAAAATGCTCAAGAATACAGACAAATGAACAAAACTTATAATTATATATAATTTATAGTTCACAGTTTTAAAAATAAATATATTATAATATCTGTGCATATATTTATTAACAACTTACTATTTATATTCAAAGTTTCCTTATCTTGAACATTTTTAAAGAAAAACAAAACTATAATGCTTACCCTGCTCAATTTAGAGAAATAAACTTATTAGCCACAATATAACAAAAGGAAGTCTATTCCACCATTTTTAGTTCTGGGAATATCTTTTGGGCAAGATTCTAAAATAGTCTTCAAAGTATCTTCAAATGTACCAAAACAACTTCTCAGTAACACTGTAAAAAGCCTTAAAATCTAGGCACTAATTTTCAGAAGAGTCTTTCTGTGACACTCTTGCCTACAGCCATTGGCCAATTATTTATATATAAGCATTCTACAACTCTAGTTATATAGTTTCCTTTCTATATTTCAAATTGTTACTAGGCCTTGATGTTTTATATTTACATTCATCCCAATTCTTTTCTGTGATCATATGTTTTTGTAAATATTCGACTGCTTCATAAAATGCTTTTTCTACTTCTCAGTCCTAACCTGAGGATCATCACCTTTACAAAAACAGACCTCTTTCCTCAAAGAAGAGACTACCCATTCACAATCTTAGCTCATAGATCCTGATTGAAATGGGTTGAATTGTATCCTCATAAAACATGTTTCCAATTTGAATCACATAATGTGACCTTCACGAAGTTAAGGTATTTGCAGTTGTAATCAAGAATGGGATCATTAAACGGAATGACTCCTGATTACAGTGAGTCCTAAATCCACTAGGAGGTATCCTCAAAAGAGACAGAAAAGAACATCACGTTACCTGACTTCAAGGTATACTACAAAGCTGTAGTAATCAAAACAGCAAGGTACTGGCATAGAAACAGACACATAGACTAATGGAAAAGTATAGAAAGCCCAGAAATACATTTATGTTATGTGTAGTGAGCTGATTTTTGACACAATGGGGAAAGGACAGTTTCTTCAATAAACGATGGTGAGACAACTGGATAGCCACATACAGAAGAATGAAATCAGATCCTTATCTCACACCATATACAAAAATTAACTGAAAATCAATTAGAGACTGAAGTGTAACACCTAAAATTAAAACTCCTCAAAGAGAAAGCGGAAGAAGAGCTCTATGACATTGGTCTGGGCAATTAGTTTTAGATATGAACCGAAAAACACAGGTAACAAAGCCAAAAATAGACAAATGGATTACATTAAACTAAAAATCTCTGAACAAACAAGAAACAATAAACACAGTGAAAAGACAAACTGTGGAATAGAAGGAAAAATATTTTCAAACCCTACAACTAATAAAGT
>NW_016810967.1:499172-504503 GCF_001698545.2 Rhinopithecus bieti | reverse complement strand
CTTAAAAAGTAATATTTACACTTTCTTGAACCTTCTATTTGAATGCTATTTCATTTACAAAAGAAGTAAAATTATAAGCTAAAAATGGTAAATAAAAATATATGCTTTTCAAATATAAGTGTACTATATAAAGTCCAATGAATGTTGATTATCAAAAAGCAATCTCATTTTTCAACTGTTTTATCATTTAAATAACGAATGGCTCTGGTCAGTTTTTATTATAGCACACTATTTTTTATTAGGCATTTGTTACCAAATTATTAGGTGCTCTACTAATTTATCTCATTATTTCATTGTATAATAATGCTTGAGATATGACATCACAGAAATGAATCTATGTACATTTCTTTATTTAAATTGCAAAGCTGTTTAACTTAGGTAGCAAATGATAAAATTGTTTTATGAGGGATTTATATAATCACTAAAATATTTGTTGTTTTTATATAGGAAAAACATGTATTCATCAGTTTAAGTTGTTTGTGAATCTGGATTGTCCTTCACATCTCTTGGCTAAGAGTCAATAGAGTAATTCATGTATTACTCTCTGATATATATCCAGTAAAATGCTATGTGGATACAAAACACAAAATTAGGGGGTGTATGGTATATGAATCTGTGTATCAGTGGAGAGTACCAGTGACTATTCACTTTAAATCTAATATGTGAAGACTGTTCACCAGACATTAAATATCATGAGAAACTGTACTTTATTCATGTTTGTAGTCACAGTGTCTAGAATAGTGCCTAAGATCTATTTGGCTCTTGAGAGTTCACTGAAAAATTGATGAGGGAATTTATCAATTAATGAGTAAATAGTAATCAGATAGTCATATAAAGTCAATGCTATATGAAGAAATAGCATTGAGTTAGCATTTGGGAATTCCTATGATTTGGCACCCTAGGACTATAAATGATCTTAATTTTCAGAGCTGCATGTATTTTTATACTTAATAATTATTTGTTCTGTTAGTATATTTATTTAAAAATATCAGCATTATAAAAACATGTATTAAATTTGAATTGAAGCTATTGTTATAAGGAAGGGAAAAAATCCTCATATTGAAGTTAATCTTTATTTAAAGTTTAATATTTTCCACATGATATTTCAAAGGTTTATGTTATTACTTCTATTATTAAAATTTCAAATATATACAGAAAGCTCACTGAAAATATATTCTAAGTTTTTAATCATAAGTAGATTTTTATAGAATGCAATAAGGTACTAAAATACAATGTTCTAGTGCTGGAACTGAAAGCTGTTAAAACTCAGACCTGTTTGCTATAAATGTCCTCATCAATTGATAAAGCAACTGCCCATATACTTCGAAAAAATGCTCAAGAATACAGACAAATGAACAAAACTTATAATTATATATAATTTATAGTTCACAGTTTTAAAAATAAATATATTATAATATCTGTGCATATATTTATTAACAACTTACTATTTATATTCAAAGTTTCCTTATCTTGAACATTTTAAAGAAAACAAAACTATAATGCTTACCCTGCTCAATTTAGAGAAATAAACTTATTAGCCACAATATAACAAAAGGAAGTCTATTCCACCATTTTAGTTCTGGGAATATCTTTTGGGCAAGATTCTAAAATAGTCTTCAAAGTATCTTCAAATGTACCAAAACAACTTCTCAGTAACACTGTAAAAGCCTTAAAATCTAGGCACTAATTTTCAGAAGAGTCTTTCTGTGACACTCTTGCCTACAGCCATTGGCCAATTATTTATATATAAGCATTCTACAACTCTAGTTATATAGTTTCCTTTCTATATTTCAAATTGTTACTAGGCCTTGATGTTTTATATTTACATTCATCCCAATTCTTTTCTGTGATCATATGTTTTGTAAATATTCGACTGCTTCATAAAATGCTTTTCTACTTCTCAGTCCTAACCTGAGGATCATCACCTTTACAAAACAGACCTCTTTCCTCAAAGAAGAGACTACCCATTCACAATCTTAGCTCATAGATCCTGATTGAAATGGGTTGAATTGTATCCTCATAAAACATGTTTCCAATTTGAATCACATAATGTGACCTTCACGAAGTTAAGGTATTTGCAGTTGTAATCAAGAATGGGATCATTAAACGGAATGACTCCTGATTACAGTGAGTCCTAAATCCACTAGGAGGTATCCTCAAAAGAGACAGAAAAGAACATCACGTTACCTGACTTCAAGGTATACTACAAAGCTGTAGTAATCAAAACAGCAAGGTACTGGCATAGAAACAGACACATAGACTAATGGAAAAGTATAGAAAGCCCAGAAATACATTTATGTTATGTGTAGTGAGCTGATTTTGACACAATGGGGAAAGGACAGTTTCTTCAATAAACGATGGTGAGACAACTGGATAGCCACATACAGAAGAATGAAATCAGATCCTTATCTCACACCATATACAAAATTAACTGAAAATCAATTAGAGACTGAAGTGTAACACCTAAAATTAAAACTCCTCAAAGAGAAAGCGGAAGAAGAGCTCTATGACATTGGTCTGGGCAATTAGTTTTAGATATGAACCGAAAACACAGGTAACAAAGCCAAAATAGACAAATGGATTACATTAAACTAAAATCTCTGAACAAACAAGAAACAATAAACACAGTGAAAAGACAAACTGTGGAATAGAAGGAAAATATTTTCAAACCCTACAACTAATAAAGTATTCATATCCGAAATATATAAGAAATTCAAACAATTTCATAGTAAAAAAACAAATAACCCAATTGAAAAATGGGTAAAGAATCTGAATAGCAATTTCTCAAAAGAAAATATGCAAATGGCCAACAGGCAGATTAAATAATGCTAAATATTACTAATCATTAGGTAAATTCAAATGAAAACTACAGTGAGATATCACCTCACACTGGTTAGAAAGCCTTTTACTAAAAAGGATGAAAGATAACAAGTGTTGGAAAGAATATGGAGAAAAGGGAACTATTGCACAGTGTCAGGGGCAATGTAAGTTAAAACACCTGTTACGGAAAACTGTGAAAATTCCTCAAAAGATTAAAAGTACTATTACCATATGATCCAGCAACCCCACTTCTGGGTGTAGATCAATAGGAAATGAAATCAGTATATTGAAGAGATATCTGGTCCGCTATGTTCATTGTAGTATTATTTATAAAATGCGGCATATATACACAAGAAAATACAACTATTTCTACCTTATAGAATGAAATTCTGTCATTGTGACAACATAACTGAACCTGAAGGACATTATGTTAAATTAAATAAGCCAGGCACAGAAGACGAATACTGCATGATGTCACTTACATGTGCATTTCAAGAAGTTGATCTCCCTAGAAGTAGAGTGTGAAATGGAAGTTACTAGGGGATGGATAGGAGATTGAGGCAGTTAAGAGATACTGGTCAAAGGATTTACAATTTCAGTTAAGTAGGAGGAATAAGTTTAAATGATCTATTGTACACATGGTGATTATAGTTAATAGCAATATACTGTATTCTTGAAAATTGCTGAGAGTAGATACAAAGTGTTCTCACTACAAAAAGATAGATAAGTATATCAGATACTGCACATGATAATTAGGTCAGTTTAGCCATTCCACAGTGTATACATATTTCAAAGCCACATGTTGTACATGACAAATATACATATATATGTATGCATATACACACATACACATAATTTTATGTGTTAATCTAATAAGTAAATACATAATTTTTTGAAGGGTACAGAAAAAGAGGAGCCAGAGATACAGGAAAGAAGGCCAGAGATACAGGAATGAAGATGGAACCAAAACTGGAGTTTTGCTGCCACAAACCAAGGAACACCAGGAGGCACCAGATGCTGGAAGATAAAAGAAATCATTGTCACCCTAGAGTGTGGGCCTGCTCACAGCTTAATTTTAGACATCTGGTGTCCAGAACTATGAGAAGGAATTTCTGTTATTTTAAGCCATTGACTTCGTGGCCATTTCTTGTGGCAGCCATAGGAAACTAACACACCAGGTTAGAATCAATATGGTAGTTCCTCAGTATCCACAGGTGGTTGGTTCTAGGACCCCCAGCAATACTAAAATCTGAGGATGCTGAAAACTCTATTTATATAATATGGCATAGTATTTGCATATAACCTGAAAACATCTTCTCATATGCTTTAAATCACCTCTAGATTACTTATATAATGCTATGTAAATTGTTGTTATACCATACATATTGTTTTTTATTCGTATTTTTTTAATAGTTGTACTGTTATTCTTTTGTTTTGGAATATTTTATACACGGTTGAATGTGCAGATACAAAGGGTCATCTGCATTATTATCAAATTAAATAAAACTATCATTTGCCTTTTGAATAAAGACATTTTTAATCAGTTACATATAATAACTTGTATAATTGCAACTTTATCTTCAGTTACTGAATATAGAAATGTTAATTTATTATAGTATTTCTCAACCTTATTTTTACTACTACCCCTCATCCCCCCATAGCCATTTCATACTTTTTAAATCAATTTTCCCAAAATATTTTAATATCACAGACATATTGTATAGTTGTCTATGTATGAGATGCACGTCATTTGAGTGAGACTCAATGACATGAGTGAGATTTTTTCACCAACACCTAAGAACTTGTTGAGAATGTGAGATTTATGAGGTACTCCATACTCAGAGATGTTAAGTAACTTGCTTCAAGTCAAGCAAAATGAGTAGAGAAACAACTGAATTTATTCTAGCTAACTTCAAAAGCTGTGTTTAACTATTATAATATACCCTTGCTGCTTTTTATACATGTGGCAAAATGGAAACAGATTTAATTTTTAGATTTTAAGTTAATAATTATGAAATCATGGCAAAATAGAAAATATGAAAATAAATCATATACAAATATATAAGTCATCTAGCCACTTATTATTTTAGCTCCCCAGGAAGACCATTGACATAGAACTTTTTCCTAAACATTTAACATGTATTTGCAATTAATAATATAGGGTTTATTGGACTACTTACTTGAAAAAACTGCTACAGAAACAGTCATTGAGTACACATGATATATGTATGCCAGAAATGTATTGAAAGATTGTATTTTACTTATTGATCCAATCCCTGAGGGCATTATAATCACAAAAGTGTTTGGGGTTCATCATTATTCACACTTCCTAAATCTGTCATTATCTCCAAATCTGTCTCTTACCTAGACATTTTAGTAAAAGTTAAGGGAAGGAGACCAAGAAAAGAGTGATTGAATTCAAATACCCATCGAGAGTTTTCCCTTCAAAAAATTATGGATGATTTTTCTTTAGAAATTTTTATAAGTTTCAGGCTTAGGTATTTATATATA
>NW_016810967.1:473308-498953 GCF_001698545.2 Rhinopithecus bieti | reverse complement strand
CTGGGAAAGGTATAAGGAACTGTTCCACTCTCACAGAAAACCTTTCTTCCTTTTACTCCACTCTTTAATCATAGGTGAATCCCTTGAACCCCGTTGACACTTTCCCCAATACACCATTTCTTTGTTCTTTGTTCTAAGACACATTCTGCTGGCCAGGATCAAATATCCACAGTCTCTGCTCTTATGCAAACTCTATGGAGCAGTTCATATAATGCTGCAGAAGAAAATCAAAACAAATTCATTTTCCTTAACTTCCGTGGGTTGTTTAATACTTCCTAATAACTGTGCCACAGATCAGATACTCATATCTATCCCTTGCTGTACATTTTTAGTTGTAGCCTTGCTTTCTACTTCATAAGGAAATCTATGAAAATCCCCAAGCTTGCTCATATCAATAAATAAACCTCTGCATTTTCTCTTTACTCATTTTTTCTTCTGCAGTCTCCAAGGATGAGACGGACTATTACAGTTCAAGATTAATTTTCTCATCTAAACTTTTGATCTGATCTCCTGTCATCTTTAACCAAAAATTACACATTCAATTATTTGCTTCCACCTCTTTCCTGAGTTTTCAACATCTACTGTTTCCTTTTTCAAAAGTTATATCTATGCTTTTGTTTGAATTTGTTTTATTTAGGCTTTCAGAAGAATGCCAATACAGAACAAAACAAAAAACACTTCACTTTGTATTCCCTTTTAGCTATCACTCTTCTTAAAGCTAATGTGCATTGAATTTCTCCATAGTTGCCCTTTTGTGCTTCAATTTTACTTATTCTTTGTATTACATTAGAATTATTCTGAAAAAAAGTTTTAATGATGTCTTATTTAATTCAGAAAACTTTTAAATTTAAAAGTATATATTTTATTAATCAAATGTATAACTACTACTGACTCTCCCTCTTGCATTTATTGTACAATGCCTCAGCATATGATATACCTTTATATCATGTTCAAATTTGAATGATACGTAAATGAGTAGAGAATCTTAGATTGACAGCTATTTTCCATCAGCACTTTGAAGATATTACAGTAGTCCAGTATCTCTGGCCATTATTAGTGCAGCTACAAAATCTACTGTCAGTCAAATGATTGCTTATCTGTGTAGTAATATGTCATTTCTCAGTTCTTTTTTATAATGAAAGTTTCTACTTACATAAGAGTAGTAAAAATTTTATAATGAACACATATACCCATAACCCAATTTTGAGAATTATAAACATTTTTCCAATATTATAAAATCTAAAATATTAATTCATATCCTTTTGTCTAGTTGGAGCCAACATATTCCAGATGTTTCATTTTACGAGGAAGTAGTTCAATACGTATTACAAATGCATGAGTTTTTTGTTTTGTTTGTTATAATCTCAATGTCACTATCAAGCTTAGCACAATAAAAAAATAATATTAGGTTAACATATTTTAAGGCCTAGTTCATATTCAAATTTTTCAATTCACTAAAATGTCTGTTCAGAATTGATGCATTCAAATCGAAACAAAAACAAGGCCCATGATATGAATTTACATGTCGTGTTTCTCAAATTGTGTTAAACTGAACCAGTCACTTTGTTCTTTCCTTTTTCCTTTTCCATTCCATATAGTTTTGGAGAATTTGAATCCCTAGTATAGGCAGTTTTGGGATATATTTGATTTCTTCCTTAGAGAGTTCTTTGTCTTGTAACTTTACTTACTTGAAAAAATAAATGTGTAGTTCTAGAGATAAGGCCATATTTTTTTTCAAGAATAATTCATAGGTGGTGCTCTGTACTCCCATTGCATCACATTAATATTCACCAATATATGTGATACAATTTAAGCCATGCTAAGATTAATCAGCACATTCAGATGTTATCGCATGACTTAATGACTACAAAATGTCTTATCAAATTTTACCAAATTCTCGCATCATCTACTTATAACGATTGACTAGATGTATTATTTCTTTAGATGATTAATTTTCTCTGTGTTTCTTATGAAGAAAAATATTTACAAGACTATTACAAGAAAGGAAGACTACAGGCTTAATTTTCCCCTTATTTGTTAATTTTGAGAGTAAGAAGTTCATTCCTTAGAAACCAAAATGGATTTTAGATACTTGATGTCTTTCAATAAATGTCAGTCTTTATATATTTTAATACTCAAATTATTCCATTCTCAGTGAGATTCCCTTCAAGTTTGCTCCTCTGTCCTTTTTGGCATGATCCCAGTGGCTTTCTATTTTCTTATACCATAAGATTCCTTAGCTGAATGTTAGCTTTTCAGTCTAATATTAGAAATGTTCCATTTCCCCCTACCAACCTTAATAGTTTTAGGAAAAAGTGGTAGTTAGAGACAGTCTGGATTCTTGGGGTGCAAATTAGTTTTACAACATAAATTTCCAGGCCTTTTCAATGAAGATTCAAAAAACATACATTTTTTCTTAAAGAATTAGTAATTCAATATTTAATATTATAATGACTTGCTTAGACTTAAACTATTTTCTGGTTTTATTTCTTATACTGAAAATCTTAGCTCTTAAAAACAGTCTATTGTCTTTTTTATTTATGCTACAATAGTATGTGTGTTGTACACACACACACACACAATCATTTCAACTGGCAATGCTAATATTATCAATGTTAAAATAAGTTTCTTCAATGAAATTTAACTATTTTCCATGCTTATTTGTACTCTGTGCTAACATTTACAGTCAATATGCATGCCTTTATAAGGTCACTTGTTATAATTAGCTTTGTTGCCAATTTGATGTAGAATTTGTTTTAGTTTATATTCAAGTTTTAGATGTTTTTCTTTTTCTCCATTTCTTTATGAAATACGTAAAATAGTCACATTCTTTCAAAGTAAAACTGTAAGTCAAGTTATGCATAAAGAATTCTTGTTTTCTTTTCATCTTTTAATCCTAGCCTATTTACTCTCTACCCAATGATAACAATTTCATTATATTTTGTTTTCTTCTCATTGTTGCTTTCTGAAATTGAATTTTTATAAATATATATGAGATACAAATATATATTTTCCCAAGCTCACCTTGACATAGTACTAACAATAGTAGAAATGCTGAAGAAACTAGATTTCCATGTCAAATAACTGTGTGATTTTGTCTTTCGAGACCTTCAGTTTCACTCCAAACTTACGTTTTAGATTATTTATACAAATAACCCTTGTTGGAACAGTTTTTATCCATTTCAACTCAAATATTTTATTATTTAAATACTACTAAGCAATTTGCATTTGTCTTTTGCATTTTCTATTGGGATTTTAGTTTAATTACCACATCTTTTATTTCTAGAATTTTTACGATACTGTTTTCAAATATGCTTTTTTTTTCTTTTTTAAACAATTTGTTCTTTTTATCTTATTACGTCTAATACTTCACTTATCTCTTAACATTTTGGTATGTATTTCAATGACTCATTGCATTTGGGGATGAAAACAACACTTCTTAGGTAGTGGAAGTAATGGTTCCCACACAGGGATTGGGGTGGGCATATCCAGAATTAGTGTGGCAGGCCATGCACAAAATTAGCGGGATCTTAAATAAGAAAATACATATTTGACCAAGTGCACAGATGGCTAGGAGCACTCTAAGTCCCTGGCAAATGACCTGTCCTGAAGTTTAAGCTTTATAGTAATTCTGCCTCTGGTTGCACCCCAATTCTTGTTTCAAGACATTTCATAAAGCTCTTTCAATGCATAGAAGTCCAGATACCTTCCTCAAATCCATTTCCCCATCTTAATCCTAGCCTTGGGTGTAAGCAAATGTTTTTTTTTTTCTCATTGGGCCATGTTCTATGATCCCATGCAGTGGGGGAAAAAAATGGCCTCTCAAAGATATCCATGTGCTAATTCTTGGAATTTTTATGTTATTATATATGGCAGAAAGAAAAAGATTTTTTCAGATGAGATTTAGTTAAGTATCTTGAAATGGGGAGATTATTCCGCATCATACAGGTGAGTCCTAAGTAAGATCACATCTATCCTTATAAGAAGATGACAGAGGATTTTAGACACACAGAAAGAAGATGGTGATGTGAAGACAGAGCACAGGATTTACAGATGTTGGCCTTGAAGACTGGAGTCATACAGTAACAAACCTAAGGAGGCTGGTGGCCACCAGAAGCTGGCGGAGGCAAAGAACATAGCTTCTCTAGAGCTTCTGGAAGGAAGAGGGTCTACTGACTCCTTGATTTTGGCCCAGTGATACTGATGTCAGACTTCCGGCTTCCAGAACTATCAAAGAACATATGTATTTTAAGCCACAAAGTTCAGGTTAATTTATTACAGCATAGGAAACATACACTTCATGTGACAGGAATTGTATTCAGCCTCAGAATTCATCAAACGAGAATCAAATACCAAGAGATATCCCTATTCAGAGCCCATGAGCCACATGATAATAGCTCCATGTTATGATTAAAAATTTTCTACCTTTATATTATGCACAGATATACCACAGACTTCTCCTTCGAGATTAGCTGGGATTACAAGTGTGTGCCACCTCGCCCAGTTAATTTTTGTATTATTAGTAGAGATGGGGTTTTGCCATGTTGGCCAGGCTGGTCTTGAATTGCTGACCACAGGTGATCCACCCACCTTGGCATCCCAAAGTGCTGGGATTATAGGCATGAGCCACAGTGCCCGACGTTATTCTCCTAGAAGTGAGAAAGCAAACTTTCCCCCAACAAGCACTTGCCACTCTTTTAGAAGGGATGTCTTGAATCTTCATAGATGGTCTTGGCAATGACTGGGAGAATGAACAGAAACTGTGAGACTCTTTCAAAGACTCTGCTCTGCATCTTCACTCCATCAATTCCTTGCCTTATAAAAACTTTACCCAGTACCAAGATTCTGATGAGAGTCCTGTGCATTCCCAATGTCCTACAGCCTTCCCAAAGAATATTCTGATGCACCTTGAAAATTACATGTATTTATACTACCTCAAAATAGATTCATGGTGCAGATAATGTTTGAGAGAAGTAATCAGAGTTTCAACAAAATATATATTAATTGAGATAAACTTGTCAACATCATAGACTTGCATTTTATAAATTTGCTTTTAAAGCTCTTTAATACATTTCACTTTTAAAAGAACACTATAAAAGAAGTATCTAAGCTGCAGAAAATATATTCATTAAATATTAATGCTATTAGTTTTTTAAAGTTTCTGATTTTGTTTTCTATTTTATTCTAAATAAGGTTATTCATTACTCTTCATTTGTAATAGAAACTATAATCAACTATAATTTATAACTCTTAATTTTCAGTTGCCATGATTTTATTCATAACACAAATGTACATACTTATTTAGGTACATGTGTCATTTCAGATATGCATTCCCATATTTGATAAAGCTAAATACGTTTTAATTAGTTAAAATTTTTGTTTTATTTTATGATATATATATACATGCATACATACATATACATATTTTTTATGTGTGTGTATATATACATACATATATAAATATATATATATTTCTTTTACATATATACATTTTTTATTATACTTTAAGTTCTAGGGTGCATTTGCATAACGTGCAGGTTTGTTACATATGTATACTTGTGCCATGTTGGTGTGCTGTACCCATCAACTCGTCAGCACCCATCAATTCGTCATTTATATAAGGTATAAGTCCCAATGCAATCCCTCCCCCCTCCCCCCTCCCCATGATAGGCCCTTTGAGATGGATGTCTAGTCTGTCACCCTGATTGGAGTGCAATGGCACAATCTCGGCTCACTACAACCTCAGCCTCCTGGGTTCAAGCGATTCTCCTGCCTCAGCCTCCCAAGAAGCTGGGGTTACAGGCACCCACCACAACGCTTAGCTAATTTTTTTTTTTTTTTTTTTTTTTTTTTTCAGAAGGAGTCTCATCCTGTCACCAGGCTGGAGTATGGTGGCACAATCTCTGCTCACTGCAATCTCCGCCTCCTGGGTTCAAGTGATTCTCCTACATCAGCCTCTGGTGTAACTGGGAATACAGGCACCAGCCACCACACCGGGTTAGTTTTTTGTATTTTAGTAGAGGCGCTGTTTCACCATGTTGGCCAGGATGGTCTTGATCTCCTGACTTCATGATCCGCCCACCTGGGCTACCCCAAGTGCTAAGATTACAGGCATTAGCCACCGTGCCCGACCAATTTTTTTTTTTGAGTCAGAGTTTCGCTTGTATTGCCCAGGCTGGAGTGCAAGCGAATGATCTCAGCTCACTGTAACCTCTGACTCCAGGGTTCAAGAGATTCTCCTGCCTCAGTTTCCTGAATAGCTGGGATTACAGGCGTGTGCCACCATGCCCAGCTGATTTTTGTATTATTAGTAGAGATGGGATTTTACCATGTTGGCCAGGCTGGTCTTGAATTGCTGACCACAGGTGATCCACCCGCCTTGGCCTCCCAAAGTGCTGGGATCATAGGCGTGAGCCATCGCGCCCAGCCAGTTTTGTATTTTTAGTAGAGATGGGGTTTCACCATGTTGGCCAGACTAGTGTTGAGCTCCTGACCTCAGGTAATCCACGCACTTGGGCCTCCCAAAGTGCTGGGACTACAGGCTGAGCCACTGCACCTAGCCTATATGTTTTTAAAGTATCCATTGTCCGAAGGACATTTGCATAGCAATGTAATTTTTTATGTTATAGATTTATCAGGCTCTGATGAAAAGGTTGACTTGTCAAATACAGTGATTAAGAAGTGATAGCAAGCTTCAAGAAAAGCTTACGAAAAATATCCTTTTAAGCATTCAATTAAGATCCCATCTCCTCAACAGGAGATATTTCACTTTCTGAAAAGGAATAATAAAATACTGATAATATGATTCAATAGCTATAATATTTAAAGATCTCTTCTAATTACTGATATCTGAAAGTGGAATGAGGTAAGATTAATTCTAGTCCTTTGATACAGATGAAGAATCTGAGGAAAGGCTTTAAAATATAATAACGGATGGGTCCTTGACTAGAAAACAATTACCTTTCATTACAGATGCCATAATTTATTGTCCCTGCAGTTTGAAGGGAACTCTATGTAATCATTATTATGTTTAATTTTTCTTCTGGGTATAGGTTTAGTATAGAACATAAGTATATAATTAGGAACTTATAATTTAGAAACAAGATGAAGGCTTCTGAAATGCAAGTTTAATAGAATCTTTTGAAAACACTGCCAAAAAGAAGCTGTTAATTCAAAAACATAAATATTATGAGTAACAATAACTACAACGACAGCCTCCACAACATGTTACACATATACTATCTATTTATCAGATCCTGGGGAAATATGAGAGCATAGTTAATCCAAAGTAAATAAGCAAATACCTTCCGCACCTTTCTTCTCTTCTAAATTCCACTGGAAATAAAGAACATAAAATAGGATGTCAGCAACATGGTGCACTAGGAAGTCCTAGGTGACACCCATCCACAAAATCAATGATTTAACAACTATCTGCTAATGAAAATAGCTTTGGGGATACTCTGAAGTACATCTCAGAAGCTGTAGCAACCCAAGGGAACACAAAAACTGAGGACAAATGCATAGACAAGGGTAGGAAACATTTTTATTGTTATTATGTTATCTTCTGGGCCAGCACAGCTCCACACCAAAAGAAATCTCTTTGGCCGCAAGTGTAAATCAATTTCACTGTACACTAGTTACCAGCTTGTCTAAGTCTGGTAAGCCAGAACACCCACACATACACTAAGTTACATGAAGTGGTTTGACTACTCACAGATAGGCAGTAAGGTATAGCAGAACCCTGGGACTCATTCCTCAAGGCTCAGGAAATTTGCCCAGAGTAGATGGAGTCTCATCTGCCCAGGTTTCACTTTCTCCACAGCTGAGAGACCCTAGAAGGTAGCCACATTGAATTTTGTAACCAAAGGGAACCGAACACCCTGGGCAACGTGACAACATGGGCTAATGTGTTAAAGGACATCTTATTTCTAGGGAAACAAGAGACAGCAAGTGAACCAGAACTATTCCAGCCAGATTATCTCTGTCTCAGGATGTTACACACCCAATACATTCTACAGTCATTCTTGAGAACTAAAACAGTAGAGGAGGATGAGAGGGGAGAATTGCAGTTCACCTGATAACCAGACCCAGATAGCTCCCTTAGCAAAGGCAGTACATTTTATATTCCCCAGCCTCCTCATACCTGAAGGAGGAGATTTGCTTCATTGGATCTATGTAACATCTTGACTGACACAATCTCAGGGCAACATCATTGAACTATAGCCAAAATATACTTCTTTAGGCCCAGGAGGGTTACCACCACAAACAGGATGATCAGGCCTGCCTGTAGCAGCAATCTGGCCCAAGGTCCCAGTGATATAAGTAAGATTGCTAAAGAGGTCAAAGAAGGATCCTTCAGCTAGCCCCACTGTCTGCAGCTAGTGGGCATACTTCCAGAACTCCTCTGTTTGTATTTGTATAATCACTGAGGTGTTTATCCAGATACAGCAGGAGGTGCTGGCAATTGCACACATTATCCCAAATTAGGCAAAAAGAGAGCCTAGAGCAATTATGTTGTCTAAAACAACTTTCCCAAAGGAGTTAGGTAATGTCTACTGGCTACCACAGCAATGACTGTTGAGGAAACAATATCCGTGCTGGTCAGGAAGAGGTTTCTTATTACTTTTTTATAAGCACTGACTCCTGTATATGGTACCGAAGATTACATAAAGAACATAAATTCAGACTCAGTTATACCTCCAGACAGGTCCCTAGTAAGACCAGTGTGTAACTTTAGGCTTCTGGTCCATTGGTGCCTCTATTGCCATGTTTCTGTGAAAAAAGCAGGACAGGTTATTGTCCTACCCTCAAGCCCTCCAGGGGTCTTAGATGTCCCCTATCTGTGTAAAAGTATCAATATCATATCAAGTATCTTTTCTGACCAAAATAGAATGAAACTAGAAATCAATAGCAGTAATGAACTAAAAAATTTGACAACTAACAAACACTCTTGAACAACCATTGTGTTAAAGAGGAAACCGAAAGGATTTTTTTTTAATTTTAAGACAAATAAAAACAAAAACATAACATACCAAAACATATGGGACACTGTAAAAGCAGAACTTCAAGAAAATTATATAGTGATAAATGCATATTAAAAAAGAAAAAAGAGTTCCAATAAACAACTCGACATTACAATTGAAGGAAATATAACGAGAAGAACAAACTCATCCCAAAGTTAGCATAAGAAAGAAAACTGAAAATATTAGAGCAAAAAGTTATTAAAATAGAGAGTAGAAAAACAATACAAAAAAACCAACAACATTAAAAGTTGGTGTTTTGAAAAGTTAATTGGCAAACTCTTTGTTAGACTACCTACAAAAGAAAAAAAATGGCCTGTAATCCCAGCACTTTGGGAGGCCGAGACGGGCGGATCACGAGGTCAGGAGATCGAGACCATCCTGGCTAACATGGTGAAACCCCGTCTCTACTAAAATACAAAACTAGCCGGGCGAGGTGGCGGGCGCCTGTAGTCCCAGCTACTCGGGAGGCTGAGGCAGGAGAATGGCGTAAACCCGGGAGGCGGAGCTTGCAGTGAGCTGAGATCTGGCCACTGCACTCCAGTCCGGGCGACAGAGCGAGACTCCGCCTCAAAAAAAAAAAAAAAAAAAAAAAAAAAAATGTAAAGTGAGGGAAAACAAACAGAAGACTCAAATAAAATCAGAAATGGAAGAGGAGATATTTCAATGCATGCCTCAAAAATAGAAGGATTGTAAGGAATTATTATGAATAACTGTATGTCAACAAATAGGATAACCTAGAATAAATTGATAAATTCCTAATAACATAACATCTATCAAGGCTGAATCCAGAAGAAATAGAGGACGGGCACGGTAGCTCACGCCTGTAATCCCAGCACTTTGGGAGGCCGAGGTGGGCGGATTACAAGGTCAGGAGATTAAGACCATCCTGGCTAACACAGTGAAACCCCGTCTCTACTAAGAATACAAAAAATTAGCTGGCATGGCAGTGGGCGCCTGTAGTCCCAGCTACTCGGGAGGCCGAGGCAGGAGAATGGTGTGAACCCGGGAGGCAGAGCTTGCAGTGAGCCAAAAACTCACCACTGCACTCCAGCCTGGGCGACAGATCAAGACTCCATCCCAAAATAAATAAATAAAAATAAATAAATAAGAAATAGAAAGCCTGAACAGATCAGACCAATAGGAAATAAGCCATTTGGATCAGTAATCCAAAACCTCTCAACAAAGAAAAGCCCAGGACCTGATAGTTTCACTGCTGAATTCTATCAAACATTCAAGAATACCAATACTGTGATGGTTGATACTGTCAACTTGATTGGAATGAAGGATGCAAATTATTGATCCTGGGTATGTCTCTGATGATGTTGCCAAAGGAGATTAACATTTGAGTCAGTGGACTGGGAAAGGCAGACCCACCTTTAATCTGGGAGGGCATCATCTGATCAGCTGCCAGTGCAGCCAGGACATAAAGCAAGTGGAAAAACATGAAAAGGCTAGACTGGCTTAGCCTGTCAGCCTACATCTTTCTCCTGTGCTAGATGCTTCCTGCTCTTGAATATCAGACTACAAGTCTTCAGTTTTGGGATTCAGACTGACTTTCTTTCTCCTTAGCTTGTAGATGGTCTACTGTGGGACCTTGTGATTGTGTGAATTACTGCTACTTAATAAGCTCCCCTTTATAAGTTCCCCTTAATAAGCTCATATATATATATATATATATATATATATATATGTATCTTATTAGTTCTGTCACTCTAGATAACACAGGTTAAATAAAATACTTTTTAAACTCTCCCCATAAAACAGAACAAAAGGGAATACATCCAAACTCTATGAGGCTAGCATCACCTCAATACCAAAGCCAAAGATACCATAAGAATGTAAAATGACAGGTCAATATCCCTGATGAACATACATGCATAAATATATAACAAAATATTTGCAAACCAAATTCAATACCGTACTGAAAAACTTATACACCATGACCAACTGGAAATTGTCACTGCAATTCAAGTGTGGCTCAGCATACACGTATCAATCAATGTGATATACTACATTAGCAGAATAAAAGACAAAAACTACGTGATCTCTCAATAGATGCAGAAAAGGCATTTGACAACATTCAACACTGAATCACAATAAAAATTCTCAAAAACACATATACAAATAACTTAACACAGTAAATGCCATATACGGGAAGCCCACAACTAAAATTATAATCCATGAGGAAAACAAAGGCTTTTTTTTAAGAGTCAGTAAAAGCTGAAGATGCACACTCTCACTTTTATTTAACTGGAAGGCCTACCCAAAGCAATTAGGCAAAAAAAAAAAAAAAAAAAAAAAAAAAAAAAAAAAAGAAAAGAAAAGAAAATCCAGATAGGAAAGGAAAAGTAAAATTATTTTGTTTGCAGATGATATAATCTTGTATGAAATAATTCTAAAATCTCAACAACAACAAACTATTAGAACTAATGAATTTTAAAATCAGTAAAGTTGCAGTATGTAAAATCAACATACAGAAGCTGCTGACATTCCTATACAATAAAAATGAACTTTCTGAAAAGCAAATTAAGTAAACACTCCTATTTGCAATAGCAATTATAATAACAAAATACTCAGGGACAAACTTAACCAAAGCAGTGAAAGACTTGTACAATGAAAATTATAAAACATTAATGAAGGAAATTAAAGGTGACACAGATAAATGGAAAGACATCCAGTATTCATGGACAGGAAGAACAAATATTTTTAAATGTTCATACTATCTATATTAGTCTGTTCTCACACTGTTAATAAAGGCATACCAGAGACTGAGTAATTTATAAAGGAAAAAGTTTTAATTGACTTCCAGTTCCACATTGGCTGGGGAGGCCTCAGGAAACTTACAATCAGGGCAAAAGGGAAAGCAACACATCCATCTTTACATGGCAGTGGGAGAGAGAAAAGCCAACCAAAATGGGGGAAGCCCCTTATAAAACATCAGCTCTCATGAGAGCTCACTCACTATCAGGGGAACAATATGAGAGTAAATGCCCTCATTTTTAAGTTACCTCACTTTGGATCCCTCTCACATCATGTGGGGAGTATGGAAACCACAATTCAAGATGATATTTAGATCAGGAAACAGCCAACTCATATTACCACCTAATCCAATTTATAGATTCAATACCATTCCTATCAATATCTGATTGCATTATTTACAAAACTAGAAAAGAAAATTCTAAAATTCATATGGATCACAATGATTCCCAATAGTTTAAGACATCCTGAGCAAGAAGAATAAAACTGGAGGCAAAACACCTCTGATTTCAAAATATGTTTCACAGAACAGTAATCAAAACAGTATGGTACTGGCATACAAACAGACATCTAATACTAATGGATGAGAAAAGATAGAGCAGAAATAAATTCACACATTTCTAGTCAACTGACCTTTGACAATATTATCAAGCACACAAAATAGGAAAAGGGAGTCTCATCAGTAAACAATGTTGTGAAAACTGGATATGCACATGCAGAAGAAGAAAATTGTATCTTTAATTTATACCATAGACACAAATAAACTAAACTGACTACAGACTTAAGTGTAAGACCTGCAACTATAAGACTATTAGGAGAAAACCTAATTAATAAGCTTCATGATATTCATCTTGGAATTAATTTTTGGATATAATACCAAAAACATAGGTAATGAAAGAAAAAAAATAAGTGGGTTTGCATCAAACTAAATAGCTTCTGCGCAGCAGGGTAGACAATGAAGAGAGTGTAAAGACAACTCACAGAATGGAAGAACACATTTTTAATCCATCTGTTTGATGAGGAGTTAATATCCAAATTATATATGGAACTCATAAAACTCAATAGAAAAAAAGCAAATGACCCCAGTAGAAAACGGTTAAAAGACCTGCATAGACATTTCTGAAAAAAAGATACAGGAATGGCACAGCTATGTGAAAAGGTGCTCAACATCACTAATTATCAGGGAACTGCAAATTGAAACCACAATTAGATATTACCTAACTCCTATTAGAATGGCTTTTACCTAAAAGGCAAAAGACAACAAATGTTGGTGAGGCTGTGGAGGAAAGGTCACCCTTATGCACCATTGTTGGGAATGTAAGTTATTACAGCCATTATGGAAAATGGTACAGAGGTTCTTTAAACAATTAAAAACAGAGCTATCATATTGTTCTGTATTGTGAAAATAAAAAGATGATCAAAGAATGATTTCAGGAAACACATGGTTTATTGCCAAACAAAAGAGTTTGTTTTCTTTGGTTCACAAGGCTTAAAGAGGGGAGAATAAGAAAATAAGACCTCACAGGAACACACTTTATAAATGAGGTATATTAGCTGCATAGTGAATGAGTTCCAAAATTATTGAAGTTTACTTGCTCAGTTAGGATGGAAGCAGTCCTCTACTAGAAGTAAAGTCTAATTCAAGATTAAAATGTTTCTTTTTTATGAGCAGTTTCTTAGGAGATATGGGCTTGACCAATAGAGCAGAGATCCATGAAGATACATACATTGCCTTGATAACAGGGGGCAGTTCTGACGTTGGTGGGTAAGGCTTCAAAGCCCCAAGACCTGTCACAGCCTGAGCTCTAGCTATTTGGAGAAGCATCCAGCCAAGTGCAGTCTGTCAAGGCCTAAGCTCTCAAAGTGTCTATCAAACACTTGAGTTTACGTATATTTTGAAATACAGTAGTTGAGGTTAGTTACTAACATACAGGGACTGATGAAGTGTTGGGTAACATTCCTGAGAAGAGGTGGAGTTCGTGAGAGGTGGGGGAGTAGCTTCAAGTTCTTACACATGGAGTCTGAAAAGTCTTTACAATCCAGAAGGGAGGGAAGAAAACACTGCTCGCTCTTGTTACAGAAAAACATATCACTGATGCAGCAAACTATGTAAATGTTTGGAATATTTCAAGGCTACATAACACATAGGATCTCGGATCCGGTGATACCACTTTGGTACAGATCCAAAGGAAATGAAATCAGTGTGTTGAGAAAATATCTGCACTCCCATGTTTATTGCAGCACTATTCACCATAGTTAAGATATGGAACAATCTTAATGTCCATCAATAGATGAATGGAAAAAGAAAATGTTGTATATATAATATATATATATATATTATATTTATACACACACACACACACAATGGGATACTATTCAGCTATAAAAAAGAATGAAGTTTTGTCATTTGCAACAACATGGATGGAAATGTAGGTCACTATATTTAATAAATAAGTCAAGCACAGAAAGACAAATACTACATAACCTCACTTATATGTGGAATCTAAAATAGTCAAACTCTTAGAAGCACAGAGTAGAATCGTGGTGGGCAGACTCAGAGGAGGGAACAAGGAAAATATATTGGTCAAGAAGTGCTAATATTTAGTTATTCAGGTTGTAAAATAATGAGAAATGTATGTATTTTTGTCCAGTTTCCTGGCACAATTTCTAGAACCCTTGGAATTTTTATAATGATGTGTCTTCATGTATGATGGATGAGATGAGATGATAGAAGGCTGGGGGGCTCACTGGGGCTGGTGGGCCAGAACTGACCATGTGATCAGAGGACTGGAACTTTCAGCACCAGCCCTGAGCCTCAGAGGAAGAGGAGTTAAAAGATGAGTTGATGGCTAATGACCGATGATTTAGGCATCATGCCTATGCAATGAATCCTTCATTAATACCTACAAAAGAGGATTTAGAGAGCTTTGGGTTGCCGAACATTTGGGGGTCCTGGGAAGGTGGTGGTGGATACGTGCCCATAGAGGATATGGAAGCTCTGTGCCTGTTCCCCCATACTTGTCCTGTGTACTTCTTTATCAGGCTGTTCATTTGTATCCGTTGTAATACCCTTTATAAAAATCAGCAAATTAATTGTTTCCCTGAGTTCTGTGAGTTACTCTAGCAATAACAGCACCCAAAGAGAGGGTCATGGGAACCTTCAATTTATAGCTGGTTGGTCTCAAGCATAGGTGATAACCTGGGGTTTGCAACTGGCATCACACATGGGGACAGTCTTGTGGGACTAAGCTCTTAAACTGTGGTGTTTGTGCTAACTCTGATTAGATTCAGAATTGATCTGAATTGAACTGAATTATAGGACACCGTATAATTCTGGAACTGAACAAGCTTCCATGCATCTGGTCACAAAAGCTTCCATGCATCTGGTCACAAAAGTCTTTTAAGTGTAGAGCATGATAAAAGCAGTTTGCTTTTTCCAATTATATATGAAGATGTGTAAGTTCTCAAAATCTACTGTATAGCCTGTTAACTATAGTTAACAATACAGCATTGCATATTTGAAATTAGCTTAGAGAGTAGGTCTTAAATGTTCTCACCTCACCACACACATACAAACACACACATGCACACACACACACACATACATAAATATTAACAATATGAGGAGATTGATTTTTAATTAGCTTGATTGTAGTGATCATTTCACAATCTATATCTATATAACAAAATATCAAGTTGCATATCTTAAAATATATAATTTTATTCTTCAATTATACCTTAGTAAAGCTGAATTAAAAGATATTTAAAAATATAAATTTCCAGCAATACTGCAAAGAAAGAAGGGTGCTTTCTGAAGTGAATGCTAAAATATCTCCACAAAACAACCTGATACTGTACTCAGATGTGTGACTAGGAGTAGTCACTAGGTCTGGGTGGCAGAACAGAGAAGTATTAAAATGTCACTGAAAAGCAATGTTTCAATTCTGAGCACTGAGTAAGGGTGCCAATGTTTTCCCTAAGGCTGGGGCCAAAAATAGCACCTCTTTGAGGTGGGACACTTCTGAAGCAGGTGGTGAGGCTTGAAAATGCAAACAAAAACAGAGTAATTGCTTTGCCATCAGGAAGGTGAGGAGGCCCTTGATCATATCAAGAAGTACTTTGTGTTACTTCATCCGCCATCTCCATACAACTATTGTTGCCAGGGCTTTAACAATTTTGTATAAATCAGTACTTGCTTTAGTGGTATGTATCTAGCCACCAATATGTTCGAGTCCCGATTATTTAATATTCCCAGAGAACTAGAAATTATCCTTTAATTATGCCTTTAGCTTAAAAGTGAAAAGTTTTTTGCAACAACAAAAAATTGAAGAATAACAAAAGTTTAAAATAATAAAATTATGTATATACAAAAATACTGTGTTGATTTAGAATATATTATCCATAATGAAAGTAGAGGCTTTGATTTTTTTTTTAAATTTAAAGAGATTTTTAAAATGTAAAAGTACACAGTTTTAAAGCTCAGTATTTGAACCTAATTGCAGTTAAATCACAGCTAGAGTTTGAACCATTAGAGATCAAGTTTGGAGCAAACATATTTTAAAAGTAAAATGTCATAGGTATAGAATGAGAAGTCTCAAAATGTGGCTTACAGTAGTTTAGGAATACAAGTACAAAGAAAAGAGAGGTATACGTTATCAAAGCACAGCATTTTAAAAATGAGAATTTTGTTTGACACACAGTAAAAATAATGAAATGTATCATCGCTTCAACACAAAATCATAAAGTACAAGCACTACAGTAATAAAAAATTAAAAATTTTGAGAGTACAAAACAATAAAAACACCAAGTAGGTAAATTCTTAAATGAACATCTTTTATATTGGCCTCTAATCTGTGCAAAATTAAGATAACAGTGCAAAATTTTAATAGCTCTGCAGAAAGACAAAATGATCTTAAACATAGGACTATGTCAACAGTAAAGAAATAAAACTACTCAAGTTTAACGACAAAATAAAGAGGTTTTCATAAATGCAATAAATATTGATAGGATAGAGTATATTCATATGAGAGAGCATTGGCTAATATAGTGTAGTAATAATACAAAAAATTTAATAACAAAACTGTAAAGGTTGTTTTGCAACTTAGAGATACAATGTTTAAAAGGTTTTAAATGATCTTACAACATATGGAAGATGACAGGGGAGAATGGATGCAGTGAGCGCTTCCTGTGAGTGGGAAGAGATTATAAGAATGTTGTTCTCGTCATTGGTAGAGAAAATAGCACTTAAATATTTGTCTTACAGCATATGACTTTAACTTTATTTCCTATTTATCCTCCTAGAATTTCAATGAAAATGAAAAAGAGCTTAAATCAACAAAATTATTAAGTCTATTCCAAGCCTGAGCAAGAGCAATGTGAAACAACAGCAATCATTTTAGACACATTAGGAATGTGGAAAGAGTTATGCTGAAAAACGAAGAAGCAAATCTTCACACCAAAAGTTTAACAATAAAAGACTAGAGCAAAGACACAAGAGGTTCTTGTCACCATGACTCTGATGAATTTCTAAGATCACTGCAAGTGCAGAGAGCAAACATGAGCCTACGCACAGCGATCAGGTAATTGGAGGATGTACAGAGAGTTACTTCCAATTTTAGCAGCATCTGCACAAAAGACAGGAATAAGAATATTGGACACCAAGATAAAACCTGTAGTGTGGTTTTCTAAAGAAATTAAATACCATGATTGAGAACGCTAGGGATTTTAGTGAAGATTGGTGCCTCTGAGCTGATTGGGTTAAGGGCACTCTCCATGGCCTACTTACCACCTAAACCCTCTAAAATGAGACTTGCAAGTAGATACAGTCCTCCCACACATAATTAACCTACCAGTTCTGGGTGAGGACTATGGAAATAAACCAGTACTGCAGCAAAAGAGACTTGTATTAATCACAAACATAAATGGACAGCCAAGAACAAAATGAAAATGTTAGATGAATAAATTAACCCCATATGTTTCAAAAATACTATAGGGATAGTAAAATCACATAGGAATATTTACTTAGTGGATATGATGATTAATTTTATGTGTCAACTTGACTACGCCATTGGATGCCCAGGTATCTGGTTAAACATTACTATTTCTAGGTATGTCTGTGAGCTGAGGGTGTTTCCAGAAGAGATTAGCATTTGAACTGGTAGTCTGAGTAATGCAAGTGGCCCTCTCCAGTTCAGGTGGGCATCACTCAATCCATGAGGCCCTGAAGTGAGCAAAAGGATAGAGGAAGGTTGGATTCACCCTCCCTCTATTGTGACTGTTTGTTTGAGCTTGAACATTGTTCTTCTCCAGCCCTTTGACTAGGATTTAAATTATTAGTATCAGCCCTCTGCCTTTGGACCAGAACAGGTACTTAAACCATTGGTTCTCCTGGTTCTCAGACTTTCAGATTTGGACTAAAAGTATATACCACAGGCTGTCCTATATCTCCAGCTTGAAGACAGCAGATTTTGGGCCTTCTCATCCTTCATAATTGCGTGAGTGAATTCTTCATAATACATCCCCTGATAAATCTCCTGTGGTTTCTGTTTCTCTGCAGAACCCTAACTAATACAGGATTATCATTAATACTTTCAAGATAGCAGCGTACTTTTAAGAAAATATGGGTACATTAACAAAAAAAATGAGTTCTTAAAATTAGAAAAGACTGAAAATGCAATTAATTAAAATTATCTTAGAACACAGATATAAAAGCTAAACATAACAAAACAAGAGATAAAAGTCATAATAGTACAGAGGAGGAACCCAGGACATCCAAGTTATGAATTCAAAGAAGCAATTAGTGCACGAGGAGGGGCAAATACTCAGCAATGTAATAAAGAATGTTTCAGAGCAGAAAAAAGAATGATTAGAAGTTAGAGAGATTTGATAAAATGTCTTAAACTATAAAACATGTAGGAAAAATAATCTGAATTGTCTCTCTGACAAAGTGTAAATATTTGCTTATTCATTTAAGAAAAGATATAAGCTGAAGGCAATTATAATCCCTAGGAGAAAAATAAATAGCTGTAGAAAGAATCCTTAGAAGAAATAGGAGGCAAACTAAAATATGCTGTAATTTTGAACAAAGGATGAAATTTTAAAAAGGAAAGCAATTTGAACTTGAATTTTATAACATTTTCTGTTGAGTAGTGATATCTAGCAAAACAGAATCACATTTTACTTCTATGGGTAGATGTTAGTTATTACTGTCTTATGATAAATACTTATTACTGTCTTATAATGAACACTTTTTAATTTGTAGACCAATTTATAAACAAATCATAAGATATAATTGAAAAGAATTTGAAATATAGCAAACATAAATAAAATCATATTCAATCAGTAGAAGCATGTATATTAAAAACAAAATGCAGTGAGCAAAGTTTAGTCTGTAAATTTATTTTTTTCTAATTTTACTGGAAATCAAATGAAACATTATTTACAGCAAGAATTATAGTTAGCAGTTAAACTTTGGAAATATTTTTATTTCAATCAGAATTTTAAAATGATGCTGCTGTGACTACTACATTGAACATGGTTCTGAAAAGTCTAGCTATTATTTCTATGAAAGTCAGTAGGACATATAATAAGAAGAAGGAAAAATAAGTACAAATTATTTGAAAATGATAAATTCCTACGTAGTAAATATAAACAAATCACACAACAAAATACCTTTAAGAATGAATAATATTTAATTACAGTGTATGTTGCATTTTTATTTGAAAATGAACAACAACTCTCATTTCTACAGTTTACCACTCCTATGTTGTCTATCAAAATACTCATGAGGGTATATTGTTGTTTTCATACTGCATATATTTTCTTTTTTGTGAGCTCATCAAAAAGTAATTTTTTTTGAAAACCTTGTTTCCAGTGTTAAGATTCACAGATCAATGAAATTCTGTGCTGTGATAGGAACGTTCTACTTATAGGCTATCCAATAGAATACCTGCTATCCATAGGTGGCTATTAAATCTTTGAAATATGACTACTTCAACTGAGAAGGCAAAATATTAATTTTATTAATTTTGATTAATTTAAATTTAAATTCAAATAATTATATGTGAGTCTGCCTATTGAATTGGACATAGGGGTCTAGAATATTTTTGGCATATGTATGTAAATATTTACTTAGTAAGCTGTGAAAAAAATATATGTTTGCCCAATATAATTGACTACTCATTTTTATTTTTTTTCTGTAAGTATAAAGATTTATATCCCATATTGGGAAAAGAGTAAACCCTTTTCTGATTAACTCTGACTAGAAAAACAAGTCATGGTAGTTTTAAATCTTTGACATAGTTTTTAGTCTGATTATTTAAGAAAAAAAAAAATAAAACAACCCGAGCCAAAAGCCAAGTTTTACTTTGAATAAATCATGGAGAAATGTGGCAAATACTTATCAAGGAAGTTTAAAGGAAAGCAAAATGTATTTTAATGACAGAAGCATAAAATAAGAAACTCTAATAGCCCTTTAATATTCACTTTGAAAGGTCATTTTCTGGCTTTGGACCTATTATTCCACACATATTCTATTTAATCATAAGATTAAGAGACAGAATCAGTCCTTGCCTTGGCTAAAATAATAGAATGATGCTTGAGTGATTAAATAAAATTATAGTTATGAGAATATTTTTTCTCACAAATGAAAGTCCACAGGGGCCTAACATATTGAGAGCAAATCTTTCTGTCTTTGGAAGAAAAAGTTCAGTGTGAACAGGACGAATGATATCGAATGATATCTGAATAAAGAATATAAAAGTGGAATATGAGTAAAGATTACTCCATTTAGACATAGAAACTTTGAAATCAGAAGCAGGTCACAGTTTTCAATTAATTTCTTATGTTTTCTTTTATATGTCTTTCTCACCTGCAAGAACAATAATACTGTGGTTACACCATGGAAGTAAGAGAAATATAAAATCTTTGGAATGGAAATCTATACATATCTTGTGGGCATAAAATAAACAGATGATTATTAAATATTCAATGTTTCAAAAATTACTACATTCTAACATGTATGCTTTATTAATCAATAAGGGTTTACAGAAAATGATATCTTCAACTACACATATATTTTAAAAAAACTTGTAATGTCAATGCTCCTGTTATTGGGACCACAACTTAAGTTTAATGACTAAGCCACTATTTTGACAAATAAATAACAGTCTATAAGCTTATCTATAAGATAAACACAACCTTGCTACTATTAGATCAATAAATTTTCCAACGAAGTGTTGCACATATATGTCTAAAGATTACAAATTTATATAGTTCCATTCTAAATCTGGAGACCATTACCATTACCTGTTTAAGACCATAAAATTACATTGATTACATTGATAATACTTACAATATTTTTCATAATCTCAAAGAATATAAACATACAGGAATATATATATGTATAATATTTATATATATATAATCTTTGTATAGATATAAAGTCTTTATAATCTGTGAAGAGAGATAGTATCACATAAGAGAGTGAAGAGAACAAGCAAATGTTATACAAATGACTATTAAATGTTATTAATTCTATCATTTAACCCACCAATCCTGTTACTGGGTATATATCCAAAGGAAATTTATTGTTCTACCATAAAAAGGCATGCACACATATGTTCACCACATCTTCACAATTGCAAAGACATGGAAGCAACCTAGATGCCCCTGAACAGTGGACTAGAAAGAAAATGTGCATATACACCATGGAGTACTATGCAGTCATAAAAAGAACAAAATCATGTCTTTTACAACAACAAGGATGGAGCTGGAGGCCAGTATCCTAAGTGAATTAACAGAGGAACAGAAAATCAAATACTGTATGTTCTAATTTGTAAGTGGGAGCTAATCATTGAGTATACCTGGACATAAAAAAAGAGAACAATAGACACCAAAGACTACTTGAGGATAGGGGGTGGGATGAAGTTTAGCCTTATAAAATTACCTATCAGGTACTAAGCTTATTACCTGGATGGCAAAATAATCTGCACATCACACCTGATATGGTTTGTCTGTGTCCCCAACCCAAAACTCAACTTGATATCTATCTCGCAGAATTCTGACTTCTTGTGGGAGGGACCAAGGGGGAAGTAATCGAATCATGGGTCGGTCTTTCTTGTGCTATTGTGATAGTAAATAAGTCTCAGGAGATCTGACGGATTAATCAGGGGTTTCCGCTTTTGCTTCATCCTCGTTTTCTCTTGCTGCCACCACGTATGAGGGGCCTTTAACCTCCCACTGTGATTCTGAGGCTTCCCCAGCCATGTGGAACTGTAAGTACATATAAACCTCTTTTTTCTCAGTCTCGGGTATGTCTTTATCAGCAGTGTGAAAACAGACTAATACAGTAAATTGCTACCAGTAGAGTGGAGTGTTGCTGAAAAGATACCCCAAAATGTGGCAGTAACTTTGGAAGTGGGTAACAGGCAAAATTTGGAACACGTTGAAGGGCTCAGAAAAAGATAGGAAAATGTGGGAAAGCTTGGAACTTCCTAGAGACTTGTTGAATGGCTTTGCCCAAAATGCTGATAGTGATATGGACAATAAGGTCCAGGCTGAGGTGGTCTCAGACGGAGATGAGTTACTTGTTGGGAACTAGATTAAAGGCAACTCTTGTTATGTTTTAGCAAAGAAACTGTTGGAATTTTGTCCCTGCCATAGAGATTGGTGGAACGTTGAACTTGAGAAAGATGATTTATGATATCTGACAAGAAATTTCTAAGCAGTAGAGCATTCAAGAAGTGACTTGGGTATTGTTAAAGGCATTCGGTTCTATAAGGGAAAGAGAGCATGAAATTTTGGAAAATTTGCAGTCTGATTGTATGACAGAAAAGCAAAACCCATTTTCTGGGAAGAAATTCAATCCAGCTGCAGAAATTTGCATAAGTAGCAAGGAGCCTAATGTTAATCCTCAAGAACAGGGGGAAAAATGCCTCCAGGCCATGTCAGAGATGTTCAAAGCAGTCCCTCCTATCACAGGCCCAGAGACCAAGGAAGAAAAAAGTGTTTTTGTGGGCTGAGACCATGGACCTTGTGCTGTGTGCAGCCTAGGGACTTTGTGCCCTGCATCACAGCCACTCCAGTCATGGCTGAAAGGGGCCAATGTACAGCTTGCGATGTGGCTTCAGAGGATGGAAACCCTAAGCCTTGGCAGCTTCCATGTTGTGTTGAGCCTGCAGGTGCACAGAAGTCAAGAATCAAGGTTTGGGAACCTTGGCCTAGATTTCAGAAGATGTACGGAAATGCCTGGATGCCCAGGTAAAAGTTTGCTGTGAGGGTGAGCCCCTCATGGAGAACCTCTGCTAACGCAGTGTGGAAGGGAATTATGGGGTTGGAGCCCCTACACAGTTCCTATTGGGCCACTGCCTAGTGGAGCTGTGAGAAGAGGGCTGCCATCCTCCTGAACCCAGAATGGTGGATCCACCGATAGCTTGCACCCTGCGCCTGGAAAAGCCACAGACACTCATTGCCAGCTTGTGAAAGCAGCTGGTAGGGAGGCTGTACCCTGCAAAGGCACAGGGGTGGAGCTGCCCAAGGCCATGGGAACCAACCTTTTGCATCAGTGTCACCTGGATGTGAGACCTAGCGTGAAAGAAGATAATTTTGGAATTTTAAAATTTGACTGCCCTACTGGATTTTGGACTTGCATGGGCTCTGTAATCCCTTTCTTTTGGGCAATTTCTCACAATTTGAAAGGCTGTATTTACCCAATACCTGTACCCTATTGCATCTAGGAAGTAACTTGCTTGCTTTTGATTTTACAGGCTCATACACATAAGGGATTTGCCTTGTCACAGATAAGACTTCAGACTGTGGACTTTTAGGTTAATGTTGAAATGAGTTAAGACTTTGGCATTCTCTGTATTTCTTGAATTTGAATGTTGGCCTGCCTTGCTAAGTTGGGGAAGTTCTCCTGGATAATATCCTGCTGAGTGTTTTCCAACTTGGTTCCATTCTCCCGTCACTTTCAGGTACACCAATCAGATGTAGATTTGATCTTTTCACATAGTCCCATATTTCTTGGAGGCTTTGTTCATTTCTTTTTACTCTTTCTTCTCTAAACTTCTCTTCTGTCTTCATTTCATTCGATCTTCAATCATTGATACACTTTCTTCCAGTTGATCAAGTCGGTTACTGAAGCTTGTGTATTTGTCATGTAGTTCCTGTGTCATGGTGTTTAGCTCTATCAGGTCATTTAAGGACTTCTCTACACTGGTTATTCTAGTTAGCCATTCATCAAATCTTTTTTCAAGGTTTTTAGCTTCTTTGTGATGGGTTCGAACTTCCTCCTTTAGCTTGGAGAAGTTTGATCATCTGAAGCCATCTTCTTTCAGCTCGTCAAAGTCATTCTCCATCCAGCTTTGTTCCATTGCTGGCGAGGAGTTGCGTTCCTTTGGAGGGGGAGAGGCACACTGATTTTTAGAATTTTCAGCTTTTCTGCACTGCTTTTTCCCCATCTTTGTGGTTTTATCTACCTTGGGTCTTTGATGATGGTGATGTACAGATGGGGTTTTGGTGAGGATATCCTTTCTCTTTGTTAGTTTTCCTTCTAACAGTCAGGACCCTTAGCTTCAGGTCGAAGATATTCCTTGAGAAAAGCAACTCCAAGACACATAATTATCAGATTCACCAAAGTTGAAATGAAGGAAAAACTGTTAAGGGCAGCCAGAGAGAAAGGTTGGGTTACCCACAAAGGGAAGCCCATCAGACTAACAGTGGTTCTCTCAGCAGAAACTCTGCAAGCCAAAAGAGAATGGGAGCCAATATTCAACAGCCTCAAAGAAAAGAATTTTCAACCCAGATTTTCATGTCCAGTCAAACTAAGTTTCGTGAGTGAAGGAGAAATAAAATCCTTTACAGACAAGCAAATGCTGAGAGATTTTGTCACCAGCAGGCCTGCCCTACAAGAGCTCCTGAAGGAAGCACTAAACATGGAAAGCAACAACTGGTACCAACCACTGCAAAAACAAGCCAACATGTAAAGACCATCGATGCTAGGGAAAAACTGCATCAACTAACAAGCAAAATAACCGGCTAACATCATAAGGACAGGATCAAGTTCACACATAACAATATTAATCTTAAATGTAAATGGGATAAATGCTCCAAATAAAAGACACAGACTGGCAAATTGGATAAAGAGTCAAGACTCATCAGTATGCTGTATTCAGGAGACTCATCTCACATGCAGAAACACACATAGGCTCAAAATAAAGGGATGGAGGAAGATCTACCAGGCAAACGGAAAACAGAAAGAAGCAGGGGTTGCAATCCTAGTCTCTGATAAAACAGACTTTAAACCAACAAAGATAAAAAGAGACAAAGAGAGCCATTACATAATGGTAAAGGGATCAATTCAACAAGAAGAGCTAACTATCCTAAATATATATGCACCCAATACAAAAGCACACAGATTCATAAAGAAAGTCCTTAGAGACCTAAAAAGAGACTTAGAGTACCACACAATAATAATGGGAGACTTTAACACCCCCCTGTCAACATTAGACAGATCAAGGACACAGAAAGGTAACAAGGATATCCAGGAATTGAACTCAACTCTGCACGAAGCAGACCTAACAGATGTCTACAGAACTCTCCAACCCAAATCAACAGAATATATTCTTCTTAGCACCACATCACACTTATTCCAAAATTGACCACATAGTTGGAAGTAAAGCACCCCTCAGCAAATGTAAAAGAACAGAAATGATAACAAACTGTCTATCAGACCACAGTGCAATCAAACTAGAACTCAGGATTAAGAAACTCACTCAAAACTGCTCAACTACATAAAAACTGAACAACCTGCTCCTGAATGACTACTGGGTACATAACAAAATGAAGGCAGAAATAAAGATGTTCTT
>NW_016810967.1:460911-471833 GCF_001698545.2 Rhinopithecus bieti | reverse complement strand
TGAACAGGCAACCTACAGAATGGGAGAAAATTTTTGCAATCTACTCATCTGACAAGGGGCTAATAACCAGAATCTACAAAGAACTCAAACAAATTTACAAGAAAAAAACAAACAGCCCCATCAAAAAGTGGGCAAAGGATATGAACAGACACTTCTCAAAAGAAGACATTTATGCAGCCAACAGACACATGAAAAAATGCTCATCATCACTCGCCATAAGAGAAAGGCAAATCAAAAACCACAATGAGATATCATCTCACACCAGTTAGAATCGCAATCATTAAAAAGTCAGGAAACAACAGGTATTGGAGAGAATGTGGAGAAATAGGAACACTTTGACACTGTTGGTGGGATTGTAAACTAGTTCAACCATGTGGAAGATAGTGTGGCAACTCCTCAAGGATCTAGAACTAGAAAGAAATACCATTTGACACAGCCGTCCCATTACTAGGTATATACCCAAAGGATTATAAATCATGCTGCCATAAAGACACATATACATGTATGTTTATTGCAGCACTATTCACAATAGCAAAGACTTTGAATCAACCCAAATGTCCATCAATGACAGACTAGATTAAGAAAATGTGGCACATATACACCATGGAATACTATGCAGCCATTAAAAAAGGATGAGTTCATGTCCTTTGTAGGGACATGGATGCAGCTGGAAACCATCATTCTCAGCAAATTGTCGTAAGAACTGAAAACCAACACCGCATGTTCTCACTCATAGGTGGGAATTGAACAATGAGAACACTTGGACACAGGAAGTGGAACATCACACATTGGGGACTGTTGTGGGGTGGGAGGAGGAGGGAGGAGGAGGAATAGCATTAGGAGATATACCTAATGTAAATGACGAGTTATTGGGTTCAGCACACCAACATCCCACATGTATACATATGCAAAAAACCCACACGTTGTGCACATGTACCCTAGAACATAAAGTATAATTAAAAAGAAAAAAAAAAAAAAAGACTTTGAGGGACTGTTGGCAAGGCATGATTGGTTTTGACATGTGAGGACATGAGATTTAGAGGGGCCAGGGGCACAATAATATGGTTTGGCTGTGTCGCCATCCAAATCTCAACTTGAATTGTATCACCCAGAATTCCCACGTGTTGTAGGAGGGACCCAGGGTAGGTAATTGAATCATGAGGGATGGTCTTTCTCATTCTATCCTCGTGACAGTGAGTCTCACAAGATCTAGTGGGTTTGTCAGGTGTTTCTGCTTTTGCTTCTTTCTCATTTTTCTCTTGCCGTTGCCATGTAAGAAGTGCCTTTCACCTCTCGCCATGATTCTGAGGCATCCCCAGCCATGTGGAACTGTAAGTCCAATTAAACTGCTTTTGGTTCCCATTTTTCAGGTATGTCTTTATCAGCAGTGAGAAAATGAACCAATACAAAACCCCTATTACGTTCAATTTACCCATGTAGCAAACCTGCATTTCTGCCCTCTGAACCTAAAATAAAAATTGGAAAGAAAAACATGTATTGGTTTTGAAAGGCAAAATACAGTGAGGTAATAAGAGAGACTTAAATATCAGCATGGTGATGACCTATGGTTCATAATAGAACACCACTTTATTGGGCAGTATTATTATTCTTCTATTTGATTAACTCTATTATTATTCATATAGCTGATGAATACAAAAATGATAGTATAAAAACATTTTGAATGTTAATGAATATGACATTAAAAGAAAATTATTACTTAAAGCAAGTTGGTACTTCCAAATTATTATTTTCGAAAGGAAGTATGGGGGTCTGCATCACATTTGACTACAACTTTTTTTTTTCCAGATATGCCAACCTGTGTCTTTTTAAATGTTTTTGTCTTTCATACCCCCTTTCTATCCAAATCCTACCAAATGTTGGGGTTCAATCTTGATCCCACTACACATATCATCTTTCATAATTTTTTTACTAACATTTATTGCACTTACTTGCACTTTACATTTACCATTTCTGTAATAATTTAATATTTTCTTATCTCCTCAATCATACCATATGTCACTGAATAAATATGTCATTTTTTTAAGAATAATCAGTTGTAATTCTGCAACTAGTAAATACTGTATTTTCCAGTAAGTGAAAATCCTCATATTTCTCATTTATAAGATGAAGATTAGTTTCTAGATGTTTTACCCAATCAGTGGTTTCCTCAGTATTTATTCTAAAATACTGAATATCATATTCCTTTTATATATCTCAACTCATGCAAAATTGAGAAAATTGAATTTCAGATGTGGAAAGGACTTAACTGTTAATCTCATTCTATCCCCTTTTAACTATTGCAATGGCAAAATTGAAAACTGAATTCATACTACTGATTTATTTATTTGTTCATCAAATATTTTGAACACTTTTATACCAGAAATTTTGCTAAATGTCAGGAAAATCAAGATGAATGATCAATCTTTTAGGTATGTACAATAAAGAGGATGAAATTGAAAAATATGTACAAATTACTATATTATGCAACATGATACTAATAGAGTTATGAAGAGAGAATTGTTGAAAGACAGAAAGTAGCTGAGGATGTCCAGAAAATCATTTCAGAAATAGCGATGCCTGAACGGAATCATAAGGGATGTGGAAAAGGAAGATTAAAAGTGAAAGAAACTTGGAGAAACTCAGGGGAAATACATGTAAGCAAGATACAAAATAATATGTGTGGGTAACTACAAACAGGTTTTGCTAGTGTATAAAACTATGATGCAGGAATGGCGATGAGAAGGTGGTTATGGACAGTTTGTATATTCTGCAAAAGTGTTATAATACTGGAACATGACATTTCTCAATGTATACTCTTTTGAGCTCCTACGTTAGAATCATATGGGTTGCTAGCTAAGCACGCAATATTTGAATCCAATATTGGAGACAGCAAATGAGAATTTCAGAGGGCTTGAGTCTGTGGGTATAATATGTAACAACATGGTTATGCAATTTTTATGTATGCTTGAGTTGGTACACTCAAGATAAGGCTAAAAGATAGCAAAGAAGAAGCAAAGAGTGGAATCATGGAACTTTATCAATGGCCCAACTATGAAATGTTGATACTGAGGAACTAAAGCAGTGGCAATTGAAACGGAGACTTAATGACAGAGGGAATATGGAGTGTAGATGAAAAAAGTCAAGGAAACTCTAGTTTCAGAACAAAATTTCTGAGAATCTGATTCTACTGTACTTGTAGAATTATGTGAGGGAAAGGACTCTTAACAACTATTCATTCAATTTCAATTAAGATCCTCAAAAGATTAAGTAGTTGTATTCATAGACAACATGTTTAGCTAGAACCATGAAAAGGTAAGCATCAAGGAAAATCTCTAAAGAGATTGTACAATTCTAAAAATCGTTCGTGTAAATTCTTTTAAAACATGTCATGCTGTTCTTTGAGCTGAAACAGATTTAAAGAAACCAGGAGAGTAATACATCTTGTAGAGAGGGACTTTGAAACAGTAGCATTTTAAGCAGTCAATAAATCAAAAGCTGGGCAAATGTCATTCAGGGAGAATGCCAGAACTTTAGACCCAGGTAGGCAAGCAAATGGGTCTTGATCTGAGCAATGTCAATAAGGTCTTGTAAAGATTAAGAAGAGCAAGTAGCTAACATCTACCAAGTTAGGCTTAAAGAACTCAATGTTGAAAAACACCCAAAGGAAAAGAAATCATTATATCAAAAAGATGCCTGAAGCAGTCTGTTTATAGCAGCACTATTCACAATAGCAAAAATATGGAATCCACTTAAGTGTCCATCAATGAATGACTGGATAAAGAAAACATGATATACAAACACACACACACCATGAAATACTACTCAGCCATAAAAAAAAATGAAATAATATATTTTGCAGTTACATGTATGAAATTGGAGGCCATTGTCCTAAGTGAAATAACTCAGAAGGTTGAATACTGGGTGTTCTCACTTATAAGTTGGAGCTAAGTAGTATGTACACATGGACAGAGAGTGTGGAATAATAGATAATGGAGACTGAGAAGGGTGGGAAGGTGGGGGTAGGTAAGGAATGAAAAATTACTTAATGGGCACAATGTACGATCTTTGGGTGATATTACACTAAAAGCCCAAATTATGCCACTACACAATATATTCCTGTAAGAAAATTGTAATTCACCCCCTACATTCACACAAATAAAAATCATAAAAGTAAAAGAGGTCCTCATACAACAGGAAGGAAATTATGGTTTTAAAATAAAATTAACCTTGATGCTCATTGTAACTCAATAAATAAATAAATAAGCAAGTCAAAGGCAGAGAGGAGAAATGATAATAGCAAAGCTTTAACTTCTGATCATGAAGCAGAGTCTACTTTCTCTTAAATTTGACTCTCTGCACTTTGATGGATGTAAGTATTTTAAAATCATACATGTTTGCATCTATGAAGGGCAGAGTCCTAAGGTGTCAATGGAAACACTGGATACCGGGTCTGGTGCATCAGTTCAGACAGGAATTATACAAAAAAATAGCAGAATTTTATAATGATGAATTTATGGATTCAAGAACTATCACTGACCTACCTTCAAAAACAAATTTTGTACTACTATTTCCTCTTCTTCCTACACTGACAAAACAAGATTAGTGAAAAATAAAGCCTAAGAACACTTTTCCAGTCAATAAAAAATACACCAACATGTAGCATATAATTCTATCTGCACATCTTACTTTCAATTCAAAACGATCTAATTTACCCAATAAAACCAAAGAAAGGAAGGAAGTTCAATAGCAACTCATAGTCTGATGAGGGGAGAGGAGCCATAATAATGGCGCTGAGATGATTGTGAAACAAGAATCAGTTTTACCTATGGATACAACAGAAATGTCCTCTGTGGAACACATATGTTTCTTCTACACATAAGCGGTTTCCAAAAGTAAGATAAACACTAGACTTAAACTTAGAAGGTTTCCTTTCTAGTTCCAACTCTGCCTGTAAGTCTCAAGTTTTTTATTTGTAAAATAGAGTGGTTCAACTAAATGGCCTATAATGCTTCATTCAGTTCTAGTATTCTACAGAACATAGTTTTTTATTTAAAGATAGTGGAATAAAGTCTTATGAGTTCTCTCTTTTGTACCCCATGAAACACACACACACACAAAGAAAACGAAAGAAAGATTGGGAATTGCCTCAGTCTCAAAGGATGACTGGCATGCATATTTGCTAATGCTCCACTGTTGTGAGCTCACAGCACTCTCTGTCTGTTGGTTTAACCAGTTATGCATTATCCAATAGTACATGTCACCCATATCACATAATTTTGATTACATGACAATGTTTTGAACAAAAGTCAGTCTACTTTTTTTCAGTTAAGAAATAATCATACATAAACCAACAGCAGGAATATGTGTTAACAGTTACTTTAAAAAAAGATAAAATGAACAAAGGATGAAATTAAAAGGCAGATTATAGAAACCTCACAAAAGACCTTGTTGAAACAAAGAAAGAATTCATCAAAACCTGAGAGAAATTGTAACATAAGCTCTATTCTAAAAGCTGTATTAGGATTAGAACAGTTTAAAGAAGAAAATAAAGCATCAACAGCATCAGGTATCCTAGGAAAGAAATGTAAGACAAATTAATGTTAAACAACATTGAAAGTCCAATGACAAGTATCAAAACAAGAACAAAAGTAAAAGAGATGATAACACAATCATTAGGTGGGAGGAAATTACACAGAATAAAATGGAGAATATAATTATATAAGAATAGTTATCTTTTAGTTAATTATATAAATCACACAAATGAGATTTAAAATAGTATTTCTATAAAACTAAAAAATAAATGAGATTAAAATGTAAACTTTCTGGGGGAAGAAAGGTTTACTTACACAAACAAAGATTTTGTTATAGTGGATGTCTCATTGCATATCAGAGAGAGAATAAGAATGACTAAAGTCAAGGCAATGAACTTAATCAGAAAGATGAAATTAGATGTGGGTCTAGGCAAAAATAAATAACAATAAATCAACTACACATGAAAAATCTATGAGGCCTCAGAATCTCCGTGGCAACATTCACTTTAGACATACGGAGCAATTTCGACAAAAATCACAGAAAAAGAATGAACCAAGAAAATTGTAAATATGTGAATGATCTTTTAGAACTGATGGTAACAGACAGATATTTGTATCACGACAGAATTCAAGAAATACAGTACATATAAACATTTGTGAAAAATTTTATTTGCCAATCAATGAATGGGACAGAATGTGTTTCAAAATAAAGCAAAATGGAGAAAGTGTTGTAAAAAGATTTAATATAGACATTAGATACATTTAATGTGGTAAAAAACTAAAATTCTCAGAGAAAATAGAAGTTAAATGCTACAAAATTTTAAATTTTAAAATTAACACTAAGACTAACAAATAAGAAGACCGAAGTTTGGAAGCTGGCATTATGATATATATTAATGTCCTCATTTTTTATAGCAAGAACTTAATTAATAGAATCTAAAGTACAAATTTTAAATACAACACAATTCTTTTAATGTTTAAACTTTTATTTCTTAATTGTAAAGAATCTTTGTCAATATGATAATAAACATTTACAATAAATCCTCTAAGATTCATTTGAGTTTTTTCTCTTTGATCGAATCAACAGATCTAATCAATTCAATATTGCAAAAGATATATCCATTTCTTTTCTTCTTATTTTCTCTTTATAACTGACCATCTTCCTAAATAAATATCTAAAATTATATTCAGAAGATGTTCCTGGTGTTTTTTCACATGTTGGGTTTGTTGGTAATTACTCATTTAAAAAAAAAGTCTTAAATTAAAAATCTTGTATTATAAATACTAACTGTAGATAGTTAACCATGTTATTGTATTTTCACTTCAAATTTAGTCATAGAAGATTTTCAATAACAACCCTTCCTCTCAGTCCTTTCTGGATGTCAATATGCTTTAAAACTAATTTTATTTTAAAAAATATTTTACTGTGATCCATTACAATTCACACATACACACAATTATTTTCCTTAGAAACACACAGACTACTATAACATAAGTGGGGGGTAAAAGAGCTGTATTATATGAAAGATAGTTGTACAGATAAATTATTCTGGTCAATCTTTGTTAAAAGAGATACTTAATTTAGTTGCTTTGGAACAGAGGGAAGGTTTAAAAAAAACTCTTGAAATGCTTTTTAAATTCACATTAGCTGTGAATTTTAAGCCATTTTCCAAGAAATTAATACGACTATGGAGCTGGAGTGTATAGACTAGATTGATCTCATCATAGTCCACCTCGGCATAAGTTGATTCAATCACATGCCTGGTAATGGGGGGTTTGGTCTTGCAGTAACTGTTGGGGAACTCTATCCCCACAAAGAGGAAAACTGAGGCTGGGCAGCAAGCAACTCTAAGGCTTCCAACCTCACCTACTGGAATATTTTCTCTCTACAAACAACTGGCAATGAAATAAAATACAAAGTCAGACCTTGCAACACGTATGGTCCTCAATGAATGAAAATGAAAAATTGTTAGTTCTTTCTTAATTTTAATTCCCCTGGTACCTGGGAAAGGGTTAGCCAGAGTGACATCCTAATGATGAACTAATGGAGAAGTCACTAATCATTTAATCTCTGCTCCTAGGACAAAAAAAAAAATGTGTTAACTAAGAAGTTTTAAACTAGCTAATATAAAAATCCTGACATTTTAATAATAGCCCCATAATTTATCTTAAGTCTATGAGACTTGCCTCCCTCCCCCACTCACTGAGTAACTTTTCAAATAAGCATATCTTTTATATTTGTGCTTTACCTAAATTCCTTCAGTGTTTTCAAACCCACTAATTTTAGACAAGCCAAATCTTTTTAGCAAGGTCTTTTGTCATTTTGACAGATAATCAATTAATACCTGAAGCATCATATTTTCAAGTACTCACCTCTTGCCAACTTAGATTTACCAAGAGATATTCAGTGGGTGTTTCATATAAAAATAATTGTCTAAACTTTTCAGTTTTTTTTTTTAAAGATTTTGCTAAAACTTTTGCCTATCACACTAATTTGTAGGCCTGCTGACATAAACCACTTGGGTTGACAAAGACTCACATCACTTAAACAACAGAAAGTTCTAAAGACAATAGCAAATAATGCAGCAGATGTCTGATATGACACCTTTGTCAGGCTAAATGCTAAATCTCACCATTTTTTTTGGTAGAATATGTTAAACTATCATGCTCCATTCAGTACTGGCTCTGATTAGCTACTGCGTGTGAACCCAGAACTTTCTATATGCTATTGCATAAAGGATAACTATAACCGTGATATTGAGGTATATTGTCTAAGTAGTTATCCATTTCTAGTATAATTCAATGTCTAGTGCTTATAGATTAAATGTATATTTAATACAAACAAACAAAAAGCTAATTTTTTTGTGTTCCACGAATAAAATGTGATGAATCCATCTCCCACTATTATGACTAAAGTGGAAAACTGAGTAATGGAATAAAACAACTAAATTCTTCAAAAAATGTTTTGGTTTATTATTTTAAACATTTAAGTAAATTACTGGAAAAGATGAAAATATGAAGATGTTAGAGCTAAAAGAAAAGGCATGTAAAGGCATTTAAAATAAACACATTTCTTTATTTCTTAAATTGATCCATATTATTGTATTTCAGCTCATTCAATGTTAGTAATAAACAGGCAACGAGTTTCTGTATTTTAAATATTCCTTTGAGAATGAGTTGTAAACTTATGAAGTAACATGATGAATCAGGAAGAAAAATTCTATTCAGAAAACAATCATTGAAATCAGAAAGAGATATATTTAAGTTATATCTGTATCACTTACTACCTCTGTAATTTTGGGTGAGTTATTTAGGTCATAAAAGCCTGATATCTACCTCAAAGTGTTGTAAGAATAAATAGTAATTATGCATGCAAAGGGGAAGCAAGATTAACACATAGTTAATGTTTCATTCATTTGCCATCATTTACTATGACTTTTGTTAAGGAATTGTTTTTCGTAAAACAAATTTTATTAGATAATCATATTTCCATTAGCTTTCATATATAATTCAGAAATGTATTCTCAAGAACAAACAATGACATTATAACAAATAAGTTGCTTGCTTCTCAATGTTTACCACAGCATGGAGTGAGTTATTGGATATCCACTATTCTCTAGATAATTAATTGATAGCATGAAATATGCCCAACTCTGGCCTTGTAACTTTAGAAAGTCCTATGAGTTAATTATGCTGTGTAGGTTTTGCTTCTTAAGTAAACTAAATGTATTTTTAATACTATGATGTTTTTTAGGTTAAAAGTTAATTGAAAAATGAAATATTTCCACTCCAAGCAGAATTTTTTTTTCACCTGTGGCTAACATATGAAAATTACACACTTTCTTGGTGCTACATGATACAATACAAAATTATGCTGCAAAGCAAAATAAAGATGTAAATAATTTTGATGTGACTTTCAATGATCATGATATGCTTAAAATATGCATAATTGAAACAAAGGAATGAATCTTTGCATATAAACCACAGCATTACTATTTAAACGAAAAGCACATTAGCTTGTCTCAGTTAAATCTTCCAACCAAAAGCTAGAAAATTTGAGTAACTTCTTTTTAGTAGTCACTTTAAAGCTTTCAAGCCCTGTAGGAACAAGATACTGGACAGAGGAGAAGCAACAAGGTGAATGTAGATTTCCCATGTGCGATTCTTCCATCTAGGGATATGACAATCCACATATGGTGGTATGGAATTCAAGAAGTTGAACAAATATATGTTTTTAATCTCCCAGAGGTGGATAAAAGAAATTGAATGTAAGACTGAGGGGGAGGAGCACATAAATACTTCAGCCTTTTATTTGTGAGGCCTGAAGGAATATACTCTAAAAAACAGAAAACAAACAAACAAACAAAAAACAATAACTTAGGAACTGACTAGCTGTCACAAACATTGAAATCCCACCAATTATTAGTTCAATCACTAATTGAATTATGGTAATTTTCAATAACCTATACTGAGTTCTAGTGTCTGGAAACTGAAGATAGCTATGAGCAATTTACCAAGACTATGGAAGCATGGATTAAAGTTCAGGGCTTCCAGAGGTGGAACAATTTTTATGGATACACTAGCCTTCCAGTTGCATGAAGACAAAATCAAATAAGATGTAGACCAGATCTCATAATGATTTGTAATCAGTTTCCAATAAGCTTAATTTCATATTGGATTAAGGTGGTATGGCCCAAATTTAACCACATGTGAAAAACAAAACAAAGCACTCTATAAAGAAAGATAAGCCAATGTGTTAAAATATTTCTAAATTTTTTCTACACAATTCCATTTAAAAAATTACATGTCACAGCAATAGGCAAAAGTAAATGATGGTGCTAATTATGGTGATCACGATAATAATAAAGATTAGAAAAGAAACAAAGAAATAGTTTCAGAGGTGAAATAGATTATGAGGATTTAAGATGTAAATTATGAGATGAATTAATATTTTCAACCAAATAAAGATGAATTGGAATTTTTCATCAGGGAACTGGACTTTATAGAATGAGTTATGAGAAAATTAAAACAATAGAAAATATGCCATATGTAAAATTAAGAATTAAAGGGCTGTATTGAAAAACAGATGAGAAGCAGCAAAAGACAAGATTGGAGATCTGAATACTAAAATGAAAATATTTAGAGAGAATACAGAAAGAACAGAGATACCATGAACAGGTCTAATATATGTGAAAATGCAGTCCCATTAGAAATGAAAAAAATTTGGATAATTATTTGAATAAATAATAGCTAATAATTTCCAAAAACTGATTAGTGATATGAAGTCACAGATTTATGGAGATTATATATATTATAATTTATATATAACATATAAATATATGTATATTATATATTTATATATAATATATAAATATATGTATGTTATATATG
>NW_016810967.1:454728-457298 GCF_001698545.2 Rhinopithecus bieti | reverse complement strand
ATATATATACTATATATACTATTTAATATATATAAAGTCAGACCTTCCATAAATATGTATACACACACAAACATATATGAGATATATTATCAATATCATATAGATATTATATATTGATATATAATATAAACATATGATCTATAGTATATAACACATAACACATTATAGTAAAGTATCTAAAATGTTGAATAGAAAGAGAAAATTTATAACCACCATCTGATTCAATGCTATTCCTCTCAAACTACCAGTGATATTTTCACAGAATTGAAAAAACTATTCTAAAATTCATATGGAACCACACACACACACACACACACAAAAAGCCTGAATAGCCAAAGCAATCCTATGCAAAAAGTACAAAGCCAGAGGCATCACACTCCCCAACTTCAAACTATACAACAAGGCAACAGTAATCAAAACAGCATGGTACTGGTACAAAAATAGACACATAGACAAATGGAACAGGGTGGAGAGACTAGAAGTAAAACCACACACCTGCAACCATCTGACATTTGACAGAAACAAGCAATGGGGAAAGGAATCCCTATTCAATAAATAACGCTCACATAACTTTCTAGCCATATGCAAAAGATTGAAACTGGTCCTTTTCCTTTCACCATAAACTGAAATCAATTAAAAACGGATTAGAGATTTAAATGTAAAAGTCAGAATTATAAAAACTGAAAGATAACCTAGGAAATACCATTCTGGAAATACACCCTGGGAAATATTTTATTATAAAGACTCCAAAAGCAATTGCAACAAAAACAAAAAATAGCAAATGGGACTTAATTAAACTAAAGAGCTTCTGCACATCAAAGGAAACTTTCAACAGAGTAAAGAGATGACCTATGGAATGGAAGAAAATACTTGCAAACTATGCATCTGACAAGGGCCTACTATCCAGAATCCATAAGGAACTTAAATAAATTAACAATAAAAAAAGAAAATTAAAAAAAAATGGACAAAGAATGGAATGGACACTTCTCAAGAGAAGACATATACGTAGCCAGCATGCATGTAAAAAAAAAAAAATGCTTAACATCACTGATCACTAGAGAAATGCAAATCAAAACCACAGTGAGATACCATCTCACACCAGTCAGAATGGCTGTTATTAAAAAGTCAAAACAGATGTTGGCAAGGTTGTGGAGAAAAGAGAATCCTTGTACAGTGCTGGTGAGAATTCAAATTAGTTCAGCTACTGTGGAAAGCATTTTGGAGGTTTCTCAAATAACTTAAAACAGAACTACCATCCAATCCAGCAATCCCATTTCTGGGTACATACCCAGAGGAATAGATATCATTCTACCATAAAGACATACGAATGTGTATATTCATCACGGCACTATTCACAATAACAAAGGCACGGAATCAACCTAGATGCCCATCAACAGTGGACTGGATGAAGAAAATATGAAACACAGGAAGAGAAAACCAAATGTCACATGTTCTTACTTTTAAGTGGAGCTAAACATTGAGTATATTTGAACACAAAGAAGGGTACAATAGACACCAGGCCTTACTTGAGGGTGGAGGGTGGGAGAAGGGAGAGCATCAAAAAACTACCTACCGGGTGATATGCTCATTACCTGAGTGACCAAATAATCTGTACACCAAACCCCCACAATACACAATTTATCTATGTGACAAACCTGCCCATGTACCCTCTGAACATACAATAAAAGTTGGAAAGAAAACTTTTAAAATAAAATAAAACCACTGTAGTAATTCGATGGAACTGCCATAACAAAATATATAGACTGGGTAGCTCAACAACAGAAATTTATGTTCTCAGTTCTCGCGGGTAAGGAAATCCGAGACAAAGGTGCCGGACAATTTGGGTCCTGGTAAGAACTTTTTTCCTGGCTTCCAGGTGGCTGCCGTTTTGCCTCACATAACAGAGAGAGAGAGAGAGAATGAGAGAAAGAGAGAACAAGAAAGAGGAGAGAGTGAGAAAGAAGGGGAGAAACAGCTCTTGCTTTTTCTTCTTACCAGGCCACAGTCCTATGGAATTAAGGCCTCACCCATCTAACCCTATTTAGCCCAATTACCTTCTAAAGACCCATTTCTAAGTATAATCACATAGGAACTTAAGGCATCAACATATGAATTTTAGGAAGACAAAATGCAGTCTATTGCAAACAGCTAGATTTCTTCAAAAAACAATAATGAGATTAATAACTGGCCTGTTAACATAAATGATAGAAAAAAACATGCTTTGATATTTTTCAAGGGCTGAAAAACTAAACAACATTCACCAATAAAGAATTCTATAGGGGCCAGGTGCGGTGGCTCATGCCTGTAATTCCAACACTTTGGGAGACTGAGGCAGGTGGATCACGAGGTCAGGAGTTTGAGACCAGCCTGATCTATATGGTGAAATCCTGTCTCTATTGAAAATACAAAAATTAGCCGGGCATGCATGGTGGCAGGTGCCTGTAGTCCCATCTACTCAGGAGGCTGAGTCGGGAGAATTGCTTAAACCCAAGAGGCAGAGGCTGCAGTGAGCCAAGATCGTGCCACTGCACTCCAGCCTGGGTAACAAAGCGAGACTCCCATCGTAAAAA
>NW_016810967.1:389997-454369 GCF_001698545.2 Rhinopithecus bieti | reverse complement strand
ATATATATATCATAGTAAAAAATGTCCTTCAAAAATTAAAGGAAAAGGAAAATAAATACAATTTTAGACAAAAAAATAATAATTGAGAGGTTTCATCAGCAGCAGATTTTCAGTAAAGAAAATATAAAAGGACATTTCCAAACTATAATGACTCAATATGACCACAGGAAGGCAGAGAAAGGCATAATGAACAAGAGAAAAGAATATTATGTGGATAAATAAATTACTTTTTACTGCTTAAAAATCAAGGGTGACTTTTGTTTTTAAAACATACACATGCACTACCTGACGACAATACTATGAAAGGCTGGGAGGGACATAATGGAGTTAAAGTGTTCTAAAGCCCCTGAATTGTTTAGAAAATTGTAAAACAACTAATTTATCTTAGACTATAATAAGTATAGAATGTATGTGACTAGTGTGATAAATAATATGGTAAACACTGAAAGAATAATAAAACAACAAATAACTTGAAATCTATAAAAAGAGAAACAAGAAAGACTAACAAAATTATACTAAAAAAGAAGCCACGCAAGAGGTACAGAGAATAACTGTGACAAGTAGAAAACAAATACTAAACATCTTTACTTCAGTTGTGCCTGAAGTGCAAATCCGTCATATGCATCACTGGATATAATGGTAACAATGGGTATTTTCCTTTTCACTTCTTGGTTCTTGGTTCTATGAAACCTTCCTCTTAGAGGTACAGAAATAACATACTAGCCATTGGTAAATATATATGTGTGTGTGTGTATACATTTATATACATATATATATATATATATATACATATTTACTTATAGTATACATATATTTAAATATGTATATATACCAATGAGGTGATATTTCCACACACACACACACACACACCTGCTCTTGTTTTCTTAATGATGTTTTGTAAGTCAAACAGTACTTTCTTTGGCTTTTCATTTATTTTGAGCTCAGGAATATAATAGTGAACTCCCTACCACCACAGACCTCTATAGATCAAAGCCCCATGGATGCTACTTCAGCCTTGTAGCCCATTAGGATAATTGCATCCACATGACCTCCCATGTTTAAGAGATGCTTCCTGACCTCTGCTATGTTGGAATCCTATCATCTCCATTGACCTAGGACAAGGCTGAACAAACTATGGCCTGCAGGCCAAATAGAGCATGCTTCATGTACTAAATGGAAGCTAAGAATTGTTTTTATATTTTTAATTAATTATATTTTAGATGGCTAAGTATTTGTATAATATCCAATAGTTTGCTTGTTAACCTGCAAACCTTAAAATGTTTATTATCTGACCCTTTAAAGACAAGTTTGCAGACTACTGTACTGTGAGTCCAGCTTCATAGCAGCATCTATATCATCACTCTTAGCCTATAGAAGATACCCACCTCTTTTCTTCTCAAATATAGTAGTGCCTCTCACTAGCAAATTTATTACCATTTTAGTTACGTGAGTGACTTCTAAATCATCCCAGCATAATAAACAGGTAATTTTATGGGATTACATAAAATATTCATTCTAATATGTCCATATCTCTGAGCCATTTGCTGCCTTGTTCAAGACTCTTCTAAAATCATTCTGGCGTTCTCACTTCATTTAATGTAAGCCTTTATTGCTTCCCAGGTTCAAAACACCATCGTTGGCTGGCTGTATTTTAAGAGTGGCTCCAAGTGTCCTTGCTAAGATGTTAAGTTCTGAGTCAGTGGTACACCAAACCAACAAGCTCTGTATTCATGTACCTTATATGGTATCTGTTCATCTGTGAAAGTTTCAATAGGAAGAATTTATTAATGTAGGCATACTCCCAATATTTGTTCCCAGGCTTTTCCCCAATTTCTTCTGTTGTAGCTAATATTATTTGCATCTGTGTCCCCACCCAAATCTCATGTTGAATTGCAATCCCCGATATTGGAGGTGGGGCCTGGCACAGATATCCCTCTGGTATTGCTCTCCTGATATTGAGTGAGTGCTCACGAGATCTGGTTGTTTAAAAGTGTCTAGCATGTGTAGCAACTCCCATATCTCTTCCTTCCTTCTGCTCCAGCCATGTAGTAAGTGCCTGCTTCCCCTTCACCTTCTGTCACGATTGTAAGTTTCCTGAAGCCTCCTCAGATGCCACGGTGCTTCTGCCTGCAGAACCATGAGCCAATTAAAATCGTTTTCTTTATAAATTACCCAGTCTCAGGTATCTCTTTGTAGCAACGTGAGAATGAACTAATACACAAGCTTAGCTAAATCCTGTAATTCATTGTATTTTTTGTTTGTTTGTTTGTTTGTTAAGTCTTTTCTTCTGTAATAAGATAGTACTTCTTCCTCAGGGAATAAAGAGATCATTGTACTTATTTATTCACTAGAATAAAAAATATTTTGCATTCCTACAAACAAGAAACAAAAAGAGAATAAAATAGAATAGGATAGTAGAAGATTTTATTTCAAATAACTTGCCTAAATGGCATAATAATTTACTGCATTTTACCACAATAAATTATATAGTCACGTGGCTATATACTTTTATGGCTGTAAGTAATGTCTATGATTTTAATTTTCCAAATCAACTTTTAGATACAAAATTAAATATTAAAGTGGATGTAATGTTCTAACAACTTAGGATGGTTGCTACAGAAATGTGCCGTATCTTCTCTTGTCTACACATCTTCCAGGAAGCTCATTGTTTGCCTAGAATACATTCTTTTCTCTATCTTCACAACCCTTTCTTATGCCCTCTTCTATTGTCACTTTTTTAAGCCATTTTCTCCAGGAAGTCTTCTCTCACTCTAATTTCCAGAATAGAATAATTCTCTTATTTATCCTTCCTTTGTTACCAAAACACCAGGGGTTTGGTTTAGGTCCAGCTGCTCGCTGCACAGAAAGCCAATCACTGAGATGACAAGTATTGCCAGGGAAGAAGGTTTTAATTAGGTGCTGCAGCCGAGGAGGTTGGAGTTCAGTCTCAAATCCATCTCCCCGACTGACTAAAACTAGGGGTTTGCACAGCAGGCAAGAAATGTAACAATGTGTAAGAAAACATGAACTAGGGAGGGCACAGCAGCAATCGTGGTGAATGAGGGGTCTTGTATCTGGTGTGGTGATCTGGTTTCAGTTATTTTATACTCTTTGTGAGAGGCCTGAAGGTCATTTCCTGAGAAAGGAACTCAAATACAACAAATGTAAGTTTCAAGGTTTAACAGCAGAAGTGTCCATTTCTGTGGTTATAAAAAAAACTATCTATGGAACTCTTGAGCTGGTTTAACTTTATCATCTTGTACTTTCTCCCTTATGGTATTTGCCATATGTAATTTGCATCTTCACTGCTAGGGCATAAACTGTGTACGAGAATCTATCTGTTTCAACACTGCTGCACCAATGATCAGAAAGTCCATAGCATGTGGGAGATACTTATTATGCAAGTACAATAAAGTGAATATTATATATAAGAGATGTTATGAATTGAGACCTGAGAAGATTTCACCAATGAGGCAGGTGGCATACAAATATATATTCAAGTTTTCAAGTCATGTGACTGTAGGTACCATTAACCATTATATATATATGTGTGTGTGTGTGTATATATACATAAAATATATAATATATATATAAAATATACACAATCGAAAGGTAGACAAGTTGAAATTGAGGGGTTATTAGAATACTTGGAAGCAGAAACCTAGGAGATTTGTGAAATCTCTTTCGCAGAAACTGTGAAAGATGATTACTGAACAGTGAATGGGACAAGATATGTGCATTTGAAAATCATATAAATGAGAGTAATGGTAACAATTACAAGGGAGAATATTACCATTAAAGCTTCACAGAGAAAAATGAAAAGCTGTCCATTAAATAAGTCAATTTACAAAATGTGCATTGTGCCTGTTTTGACTTTTTTATTGTTCTATTAATAATATTGTTTATATACTCTAAATCAGACTGAGAAATACAGAGATATAGTGGGAAGTAGAAGAGGAGTTAGAAGCTCTTGAGAGTACAAATAATTCACCCAAATTAATATTAGTCACATAGCTAATAACTGTCTACATAGCACCCATGTTCCTTTTGACTCACTGAAAACTGAAAATTTACAGATGGAAAGAAACTGGAAAAATGTTCACATTTAGAGGATAAATTCAGAGAGAAAACGTATTTGAGGAGGAGACAGAAATTATAACCTAGACAGGCAATCTGAAATAGTAAAATATATGGTTTTCAATGAATGACGGTCCACAATGCCACAGAGAGGTCAGAAAAGGGAAAATTCCATAAGAAAGCATGGGGCTCCCTCTATTTTTAATTATTAACATCTGCAGTTTAGTTTTTTAAAATGACATAAAATCAAGTGCCTTTAATCTAGAAAATGTGTCTGCCAAGACAATAGCTATTCTTCCTATCTGTTCTCTAAACTGAAATACTCAGTAATCACTAGTCTTTTTGTTTTTTGACATTTTGACTTTTAGAACTTAAGGGCATAGCATCTTGGTTGTTCTTTCAAGTAGCTACTATAAGAATAACTTTCAGCTATTTATAATTATTTTAATGACATACTGCCTTTTCTGCCATCAATTATAATAAACAAGAAATGAAATTCTATTCTTTCCAGGCTACTAGTATAACCTTATTTTTAAATTTGGCATGCATATTATATTATTCAGGTAAAAGAAATTAAGAATGTCTAAGTCATTCTAAGGTTTTTTTCCTTTTTTAACCTTAATAAGTGCAGTTTAATGTATACATAAAGCATAAAGTCAAATTCTGTGTTTGTCTCAGTACCTCAGAGACAATTTCTAACAATATTTAACAGTATATGTTAAACTTTTACTTTGGGAAAACTATTCTGTTTACTTTGTCAACAATTTACAGGCTCAAGATTTTACAGGCTCAAGATATATGAGAGAGAAAAGTTGATGGTGAAAAGAAATGGTACGGGATTGGTCTTCATCTGTTTGTTCTCACTTAAGAAATGGTTGGGCTGAAGGTCAGCAGAAGTGGAAAGAGAAGAGATACGATAAGGTGTTTTATAGAACAGAGTCAACATTTTCCAATGTCTGAATTATTGGCGTTCAATGATAATTGAATGACCATAAAATATAAAATATGAAATGCCTCAAGGGGGCGTGAAATCATAGTAGGTAACAGAGAAGTAAGAATGTACTAAATTAAATATAAGATCTAAAGATCTTTCCTATTGTGTAAATAAACTCTCATAGAGAATAGGAAATCTTATAAAATACTCAAATTGAAATCAGTTTATATTTTCAGAGTATCTTTCTTATGCTACTGTTTACATTTATACCTGAGTCCCTGAAGTCTATCATCCAACTCGAGTTATCAAGATGATATTTTCTCAAAGTTCACTGATGTCTATCTTTATTGCTAATCTCTATAGCGATTCTCAGTCCTCATTCTCTTCAACCTTTCTGAAGCATTTAATTCTTTTGACAGCATCCTGCATATTTATTTTGTTTTCTTTCATGTCATTATTTTGTAAATCCTTTTTAGGTTTATCTTTCATAATGATCCCTTTCTAAATCTGCGATTATTTTTTCTAAGCACACATTACCAGCTCTTCTTTCTCCTCAGGTTAAAATAAATAAAAGAAGAGAAAGGAAAACCATCTCCCAGGCATTATTTTAGCCCTCTTTTCTTCTTACTTTATCCAGTCACTTTGGACTATCTAAATCACACGACAGCTTCAAAGACCAACTCCTTGACATGACTCTTAAATCTTCAATCCTCAATGCATAAACCACTCACACTAAATCTTTCTGTGCTACTCCTTTTAAGAGGAACTTATGGTTCTTTCCTTCTAGATTTCTCACTCTAATTGCTGCTCTATTTTCCACATTGAATTCCTACTCATTCTTTATTAAGAATAAAACACAACACAAAATTTAGCTACTCTATCAAGGTCTCTGTTACTTCCGGAGGAAGAAACAGTATTTTCAATTTTCTATTTATACAGGGTATTACTGTATCTATCACCCACTACCCTCTATTGTAATTTTAAAAAAATTATCTATCACATCACATTGTGAATTCTCTGAAAAAAGGTCTTAATCTCATTCATTTTTATCTTTTCCATAGGATTTACCACTGTGCTTTTGAACATAGAGAGCCCTTAATAAATGCTACCTGTTTTTCTTTGATAATAAAATCTTGAGTCTTCCTAAAACTTTATGGCCAACTATAAATAAACTGCTATAGTGTGGTGTCTCTAAACAGGGAAGAACAAGAATAAATTAGCTTTATTTTCCTTTTTTGGGAAGTATGTCATATCTAATTTTATGCTTTTCTTGGGAGATCGATAATCAGTGTTTTCACTGGGACTATTTTATTGCAGATGCCCTTCCTGTTGCATAACATATTTATTCCTAATGGTGTAAGTGAAAATTGACTTTTGTTGCAAATTAAATATACATTTAAATATACTAGAATAATGTCTTATTTAGGCCTAAACTGAAGATGCAGCATTAATTTTAATATTTCCAAATATACACATAATACATTAGATCTTGTGTTTTGTTTGCTATCTTTAATTAGGTAAAACACACACTTCTTTTCTATATAACACAGATATTATGTATGTCTTTGTTCAGTACTGCTCCAAAAGCTCTATTATCACTTCTTTTAGAAATGATGAAATTTCTTCCTATTTTATTATTACTTGTCCTTCCCTTTTAACTCCAAATTACTCTTTGTCCCAACTTTAGAAATATATAATAGGTATGGAAATAATTAATATTGGAAAGCTGCTTAGATAATAGATTTATATCACTTTCAATAATATCCCATTAATCTGGGTTCACTGTTTTACATAAGTGTAGTTTGAAGGTTTAATAGGGTAAGCAGTGCTTTCTCGAAATAGTGTCATGGTTTACGCGCTCATTGTTAAATTGCATTCGAGATAAGTTAAAGTATGATTTAAAATGATTTACCAGTGTTTTTACTATAGTCTGGGAAAGTTTGGTACTTCGCATGGGACATTTCAGTGTAATAGTAATAAGTTTAAAGGCAAAAGAGCGAGGTAATATTTGGTAATAGGGACCTATGTGTGTATTTTCATTTAAAATGATTTTGGGCTAGGGGCACATAGTCCCATAAGAGCCAAAAACTATCTCTGGCATTTAAGAAGTCTTTAGTAAACATTTATGGAATGAATAAAAGAATTATGACTTTTTTCTTTTTTAGGTTAAATTTTATATTTTAAATAAAACTATATTAGATAATAACTCTCTTATTTTAATAGTCTTACTTGGTAAATGTTGTTAAATTTGTATCAATCCACAAAAGGATGCTTTGTTGGTCTATCAAATCCAAACGTCTAGAAACTATTAATTGAGAGAATAATTTTCTTCATATAGTCACATTAATGCCTAAAATTTTTTAGCTCCATCTCCCACCTTGTGCAACTTTTACTCCTCCACTATCTTGAAGGAAATATCTAAGTGACTGAATATTCATTTCCATTGGTGCTAAGGGTGGTGTGAAAACAGGAAAACAAAATGGATTAGCCAAGTAAAAGTCATTTTGTAAAGTAAGACTAAAAAGAAAAACAAATAATACATGAATCCAGAAGTTCACATATTGTATTGTAGTTACAGATTTAAGTCAAGGTCAGAGTCAGATGGAGTCAGTACTAAAGAAATGCGGGGCCAGGGGCAGTGGCTCACACCTGTAATCCAGTACTTTGGAAGGTCGAGGCAGGCAGATCAGGAGGTCAGGAGATTCAGACCATCCTGGCTAACATGGTGGAACCCCGTCTCACTAAAAATACAAAAAATCAGCCAGGCATGGTGGCAGGTGCCTGTAGTCCCAGCTACTTGGGAGGCTGAGGCAGGAGAATGGCATGAACCCGGGAGGCCGAGCTTGCAGTGAGTCGAGATAGCACCACTGCACTCCAGCCTGGGCAACAGAGTGAGACTCCATTTCAAAAAGAAAGAAAGAAAGAAATGGGCACACAAAATAAGCAAGATGATGAGCTGGAATCTGAGGAAGGAGTCTTACAGCAATTTTCTTGAACATTAGAAAGCATCTATGATTTATATTTATGAACAATGTGGGTAAATGGTTTAAAAGGTTTAACGGATCTCAGGGCAGGAGAAAGTATTCCCCCAAAAGCTATTTTTGGATGTGCTGTGACTGTGGTTGTATGAAAAGTTCTCCTGAATCAGTAGTTCTAAAACTTTGATATAAACTGAGGAAGTTGTTGATGTTTTTATCCCTCAATGGTGTGATGGAAGAGGCCTACGATTGTGACTGGTATAGGGAAAACCTACATATCTGCAATTTAGCATGCAAGAGAAGGTAGCATTTATTTGGCTATATTTTGAGAAGTGCATTCCATGTGAAACATTTTCTCTTCTTATGAAGTATAACAAGTTGTTCTGTCCATTCATACTAATTTCTCCTCTAATATTTTATACTAACAGGAACATGGCTATTTGTGCTGATTGGGACACCATTAAAATAGAGATATACATTTAAGACTTGAGAAAGATTCATTTCTTCAGTATTTAGAAAAAAAATCTAGGAGCAATAGAATTAAGAAACAATAAAATTAAGAATACATATAGCTCAGAAAAGGTGAATGCAAGCAAAGCAATGACATGGGAAACAATGCTTAATTTATTTTTTACGGCATTTAGAAAGACTGTTTTTTGATAGTTGTGTTTGAAATTCATACTGAGTATCATCAATTCTTTAGATGTAATCGAGAAACTCAGAGATTCTTAAACATTTTGTAAGGAAATCCTCAAACTTCATTAAGTATATTTCTGAAACTTTCTGATGTGTTATATTCTAGTATGATTATTTTATTAAGGCCTATAATGGAAGTATGCATTGATACTGTTAAGTCAAAACTTTATCTAGAATTCAGATTTTGTTACTATCAGCTGATAAACATGTGGACATTCATTGGTAAGCAACCTTGCAGTTTTGGCAGCTTTACTGTTGTGTTTGTATGTGTACATGTATTTCAGCAAGTAACTTCTAGCATTACATTTTAGAAAATAAAACATGGAAAACACATTGTGACTAATAATAGGTGTCCTCATAAAATTATAGCAAAATTGCATTTTCTTCCATGCTTAATCTGGCATAATTTGAGCCTTAATAGGACATCACTACATTTCAACATGTAGGCTACAATTCATTGAAGAAAAGATGTAATTGAAAAGCATATAGACTTATAGGCATAAACTAATGCTTAAAATTAAGAATAATTAGTTTTTTAAATTTTATTTTTAGTTGTTCTTTACCACAGTGCCATGACCAGCATCTACACGTAACCACAACTTTAAATCTGTTGAAATTTAGCAGTTGTGTGTGTGTGTGTGTGTGTGTGTGTTTTTTTCAGTTGCTTTCAGGAATAAATTATATATAAAAGCAGTGGGCTGCTCAGCAAACATGAATACGTAATCATGAATAAATATAATTATGCATGTCCACATATATGCATGTGTACATAGTCTGAATAATGTAGAAAAAATACAAATTTGAACTTAATTGTATCTTGTTTGAAATAACTCATGATAGTTTATGATGTGTTTAATAGTGGTACAAAATGCATATGTTTCTTTGTATGAATTCTTTGTTTTTCCAAAACCTATTTTTTATTCTTATCTTTGGCACAGAATAGATTGTCAGTATTAGATAAGTTCCTGTTGTTTCCCTTTGCTTCCCTTATAAGAATTTCAGCTTTCTAAACCCTGCTTTTATTTTAAGAAGAAAACAAATTTGACATTCTCTCCATGAAGCATGTCTAGTCGTTAACCTGCTATTCTGAAAAGCTTAGTTAATAGAGTACATTGTATGTTCCAAGCACTACGTATTTGATAACTTAATAAGTTCTGGTACTGAAATTTGAAAGCCTTTCAGGCTAATGTAAATTTTATTGTATTCACAGTCAAAGTCACAATATCAGTTTGATGTTCAAATGTTTTATTACTTTCTAAATGTTTATTTTTGTACAATTAGATTTGAAGCTTGGTGAGAAAAATAAAATTATCTTTTGCTGCCTGACAGATGAGTAATAATTTTTGATTCACTTCTTAAATTTCTAGTGAAATCCAGATAATAGGCCAAAACTCTAGATGAATCATCTTTGGTCTTCTGCTTTCTTTCTCATCACACATTCAGTCTATTACAAAATTATTTTGGCTTTACCTTCAAAATATGTCTAGAATCTGACCAGTTTTCTTTACGTCCACTGCTACAGTACAGTTTAAACCACCAACATCTAACACTTAAAATACTACAGGAACCTTCAAAAAGGTCTCCTTGATTCTGCATTTTCACCTCACAAACCGTTCCCAGTATCCAGAGTAATCTTATTAAAATGTAAAGGAGAGAGGTCAAACCTCTGCTTAGAGCATTACAATGGTTCCTAATTTCACTTTAGCCTAAAATCTTCATAGTCGCTTTCAACACTCTTTCTTACCTAAAATACCCCTCCTTCTTTCCCCTCTTCTTAATTTTGATTCTGACTATTTTTCCCTCATCTACTCCATCCACATTGACCCCTTGCTAATGTAAAACGTATGAAGACACTAGTTATTTGCTTTACCTGTTATCTCTGCTACACAATGCAAATGCCCCTCACCTCCACACTCTCAATTTCCCTTATTTTGTACTACTTTTCTTTTCATAGGCCTTATAAGCTTCTTACTGGTATCTTAGTGGTACTTATCTTGGTTCGTTGGTATTTCCCATTAAAATGTAAGCTCTACAAGGCAGAAGTCTTTATACATTTATATTGTATATTTTACAGAGATTTTTGCATATATATCTGTGATTAGAATAGAGCTTGGCAAATATTAGTTATCATTAAGTTATTTTAATATGAATAAATTAATAAATGAATGAAAAAGTGAGTGATTCTGAAAAGCAAAGTCCCAGAGTTATATTTAATTTATATATATTTAAACAATGTAGATATTTGAATTTTCAATCAGAAATCATAATAATCCTTACAACTTATTTTTTTTTTTTTTTTTTTTTTTTTTTTTTTTTTTGATTGAGACAGTTTCGCTCTTGTTGCCCAGGCTGGAGCGCAATAGCATCATCTCGACTAACTGCAACCTCTGCCTTCCTGGTTCAAATGATTCTCCTGCCTCAGCCCCCCGAAAACCTTGGATTACAGGCGTGCACCACCACACCCAATTATTACTATAATTTTTTTTTTTTGTATTTTTAGTAGACACAGGGTTTCTGCAAGTTGGTCAGGGTAGTCTCGAACTCCCGACCTCAGGTGATCCGCCCACCTCGGCCTCCCAAAGAGCTGGGATTACAGGCATGAGCCACTGCGCCCAGCCAATCCTTACAACTTTAAGGATGTTTTCCATTCCACCATATTATTGAATTTATGTGCCAGTTTAATCATGACAGAGTAATTTTTTTTTTTTTTGAGATACAGTCTTGCTTTATTTCCCAGGCTAAAATGCAGTGGCATGATCGTACCTCACTGCAGCTTCTAACTCCTGGGTTCAAGCGCACTCCTCACCTCGGCCTCTGGAGTAGCTAGTACTATAGGTGTGCGCCACCACATCTGGCTAAGTTTTTGGTTTATTGAATTTTTTGTGGAGACAGGGTCTGGCCATGTTGCCCAGGCTAGTCTCAAACTCCTGGCCTCAAGTGATCCTCCCACCTCAGCCTCCCAAACTGCTGGGATTACAGATGTGAGCCACCGTGCTCATCCAGAAATAATTTTTGAACTAAAACGTGATAGATCGTTCCTGATTTGTCTTGAGAATTACAAGACCTCTCCTCATAAAATATATGATAATGGAAAACAGCCACAATATGGCATTATGTACCGACAAATCCAGGAAGGAATTTATTCAGAGACCCAGAAACATGGAAAGTAGGTTGATTATATAGGGATAGATTTCCATACAGAATTCAGAACCCTGAAAAAAGACTTGAGAAAAACATAAGAAACTCTATGTGGGAAGTCGAATATCATTACTAATAATGCAATTTTTAAATTATTAAGTATCCAGAGTTGCAGTTATCCAATTCCAGTATATTAAATAAAGGGGAACTCAGAAATAGTGATGAAAGCAAGAAGAAAATAATAGTAATTGGGAAGAATAGGTTAGGAGTTGGATGTGTAAATCCCATTTCCTGACTCAACACTGCGCAACGTGGCCATGTCACAGTAGAAGTGCATAATGGTGGCCGCTCATTGGGCCTCTTCCCACTCCAACAGAATTCTTTTTCTATAGTGTCTATTTTGAATCATGTAGTTTCCATAACCTATACCCTAATATTAATTTAATGATCAAAATAATGCAAATTATTTTATAATTGCTCTAAGATTCATTTCTTTACAAAAGACAATGGATTTGTAAAGACACCCATTTTTAAATTCTTTTGTCTTCACAAACCCACTCATGGCTAGTGGTCAACATATCAAGTAAAACCCTATAGGAAGAGCCAATAATTATGTTTATTTATATTCAGAGCAATGAAAATGTCAGCACTTTCAGCATCCTTATACCATTACAACCTTCTGTATACTCCAGAACACATACGATAGGTAATTTAATATCTGGCATAGTGGAAAATTCCAGCAAATCTAACAACTCTCTAATGGCTTCTTGCCACAGATGTTTAATGGGGGAAGAGAATGGATCAAATCTTTATTCCTATTTAAGTCCTAGAGAAATGAGCTTGTTTATTTATAGCAAAACAATGCTTTTACAGTAGCACTTAAAATATATTGCCTGCCAGTTTTAATATTTATTATAACATAACTGACTGATAAAAACAGCAAGAAATAATATTTTAAAGACAGAAAGCCATACAGCTTTGTTGAATTCTTTCTAAGACTCAGGTTAAGAAAGGTGTAAGTGTGCCGGGCACGGTGGCTCAAGCCTGTAATCTCAGCACTTTGGGAGGCCGAGACGGGCGGATCACGAGGTCAGGAGATCGAGACCATCCTGGCTAACACGGTGAAACCCCGTCTCTACTAAAAATACAAAAAATAGCCGAGCGTGGTGGCACATGCCTGTAGTCCCAGCTACTTAGGAGGCTGAGGCAGAAGAATTGAACCCAGGAAGCAGAGGTTGCAGTGAGCTGAGATCATGCCCACTGCACTCCAGGCCTGGTGACAGAGCCAGACTCCAATCTCGAAAAAAAAAAAAAAAAAAAAAAAAAAAAAAAAAAAAAAAAAAAAAAAAAAAAATATATATATATATAATATAAAACGAAAGGTGTAAGGACAGCTACTTGGAAGTAACGAATATTACTCGAATTTCAAATAATGAAAATAATAAAACAGATAAAAAAAAGGACACTATTATTTATTTTTTTCAGACTATACATTTCCAGTTCTATATAGATGACAAAATCACTCATCTCTCTCTAGCATGTATGCAAACAGATAGATTAAAAACTAAGTAACCAAAGAAATGGAAAGATCAACTTTCTTGTGACAGAACATCCAAAAATGTCAAGAGGTAACGTTGGTATAAGACATTACAAGAGAGGACTGTGCACACTTCATTTCTTCCCTCCTTTCTTGAAGGAAATAATCAGTTATGAATATCATCGCTTTTTTTCTCATTATCTCCTTTTACAATTTTGAGTTGATTTTGCCCTTTGAAATCACTTTCTGTAACCCCTCTTCAGTAAAAACCAATACCTGAACTTAAATAAAATAAAAAACTTAAACATTTATATTTAAATCTTTTATAGTCTAAATTTGGAACAAAGAGAACTAGCATAAAATAATGGCTTGATACAGATGTATTTTTCTATTATTATTATTTTTTAAATCTATAAATTTTATTAACAAACAAACTTTGAGGAAGAGGGCCAAAGAACACTTGTTTTGGAAGCTGGATCAATAAGTAAGTGATAGAAACAGGGTTAAAATATCAGTAAACATAATTTTCCCATGGATAACTTCATAAATGACTAAGTAAGAACTGATTAAGTATTTTGGTTTGCATTGTTAAAGATTATGAAGCTCGAAAATTTACAAGCCTCTTAAAAATCTTAAACATACAATATTTAAAAATATGCAGCTTGTTCTTGGGGAAATATAGAAGTGTCATATAAATGCTCATTACAACATATTTCAAATTATAATAATGCTGATCTTTCTAACAAAACACAAGGGACCTTGTGACCTGCTTTCATCCAGGTGTATCTTTAATCTCACTTACCTTTTTTTGTATGCAAGTGGTACAGATGGAGAGGTAGGGCTTCATGAGAGAGAGAATGCCTGCATGAATGCACTTGCATTGCCCCTGTTATGCAGCTAGCAGATGGAAATGTGGTTAAGAACTTCCTCTTATACCAGAATATTTGCTCAGAAGGGACTGTCCCAACTTAGGCGCAGGTGCAATAAATCAACTAAATGTCCTTAACTTGACCCAAGCTCATTATAATATCATTAGCATGGCATCTGCATTGTGGTTTCACCACCACCACCCCTGCCCAGTGGGCCTTTCTGTGGTGCTTATGTGTAATTTAAGATGGAATAACTATGGAAAAGAACACACCTGGGCAGTAAGAACTGGGATCAGGAAGCAGCTAGGAAGTAAAAGGTTGTGCAAGTTGCAAATGAGAAACACACCCCTAGAAAGGAGGTTTTTAATCCCCTGGGACAACCCACTTTCAAGTCCCCTCTCCTTACTGAGTGCTTTCTGTCACTTAATAAAAGTCTCTTCTGCCATACTCATTCTCCTATGTCCATGTACCTCATTCATCGTAATGGTGAGACAAGAACTCAGACCTTGCTAAGCTAAGGAGTAAGGCTTCTGCAACAGAACAAACCAGAATTTCCTACATGAAATATTTATTTTCACATCTTTGTGATGTTTTGACAGTGTTCTGAAGGAAAATGACTGTTTTCCACTCTTTATTTTAAAATTTTTATTTATTTTAAAGAGTCATATCAAGTATTTCCTTTAAACTCCTTTCCTGGATCTCTGATGTGAGTTGAATTTATCTCATTTACGATGCAACCTAAACATACCATTATATCATCATTTAGTGTACTGTATAAAAACCTGTTTTCTATGGGTTGCCTCTTCTACTAGGCTATAAGGTTCCAATTTTGATGAACCTGGCTTTATTTAACCCTGTCTTTCACTGCCTAGAATATAGTAAAAATGTTTATCATAAAATAATGAGGTAATTCTCAGTACTAGGCAATTGGTAATAGGTTCCAGCCCTCTTGGTATCCGTGGAATTAGCAGTTAACTTTTTGGCTCCCACAAGTAATGAGATGTATTGTACACCATCATCAAAATAATAAGTCTTAAAAAGGAATATATCCTGCAGATGTAGAAACTTTACTACACATTATAACTATGTCTTTTTACCTCTGTTTATTCTGAAAGAGAAGCAATTTACCCTGATGTTTTAATGTCATGTGGTGCATATTATATAATATTAAAGCATGTAAATAGGGGTGGTGGTGATCAATGCCTTGAGAAACTTAATTAGTGAGATTATGTGGTTTTCTTTCATCAGGCAAAACTTCTTGGCTTAGTGTAAAGACATTCTGTGATATTTGTTCTAACCAGGACTAAGTCACTATTTGTGTTAATAAGAAAATACTGTGGAAGACTAGAAACAAGGCGGTGGGGTTAGGGGTAAAAAGAAGAAAAGGAGGGGCGAGGATAAGAGGGAAGGGAGGGGAAAGGAAGAGAAGAGTAAATGGAAGAGAGAGGAGAAATAAAGACACGAATAAAAAGAAAGGGAAATAGAAAAGACTCTTTCTTCTTGCTTGCTTGCTTGCTTTCTTGCTTCCTTGCTTTTTTTTTCTTTCTCTCTCTTTCTCTCTCTCTTTCTTTCTTTCTTTCTTTCTTTCTTTCTTTCTTTCTTTCTTTCTTTCTTTCTTTTTTTCTTTTCTCTTTTCCTTTTACTTTCTTTCAATTGAAAATATATCACAGGAACAAATGTGGTGTTCCCTCTGAGACAACTACACTCACAGGTGCCTCTTCCAATACATTTTAGTTCTCTTTTTATCATGGCATAGACAGTTGTCAGTACTGCTGAAAACTAAATACAGGAAAAGGTGGTTGAGGTCATACTATTCCTTTCATGCTACAATGATGTAACATCATTAAGATCAAAGGAGATTGTTAAATTTCCTCTAATAATAGAAAACACACAAAAATACTGAAACGTTGGGTAGGCTTACGAACATTTTAAAAAACAGAATAATTTTCCCTTATTCAGGATAAATTTTGCCTCTTATCTCTAAATGTGATTCTACTGTTTGACAAGAAATAAAAAAAAAAGTATTAAATCTTTCACATCCCATATTTTACTGCTGTCTATATTTTACATTTGATATAAACATTTTACAGCAGGTGTTGTACACTGAAATTTGGATTCATTTATCTCATAAAAGGGAATAAAAATGATGGATTGAAACACCCTGGTATCTAAAATTCTAAAAACATTAATATTTCATTAAAAGTTATAGATTATATTAACACCAGGGTATAGACAGTGAAAATACTCTCTATATTTTAGTGTCAATAGTCTGAACAGCAGTCAGTTTTCCATAAAACATGAAAGCCAACAAATTCTGTTATTGGGTAACCAGCTGATCTAATATATAGCTATTTACTTGAATGATACAAGTGGATAAAAACATGCAACATCTTTTAAATGCTTATAAAAATTTCAAGATAAATGATATTTTAATTATAGTCATATGCAAATAGTTTTTATTGCTACCACTGAATATAAAATATAAAATCATAAATTATAGTCTTATGATAGAGACAAATGTCACCCCTAATTCGTGACACTGTATAAGCAATTTTCTGCTCGTAACATTTGTTTTAATTTTCTCACACAAATAACACAACTTGCATTCATATAATTAAACATTCACGGACTATTAATATTTTTGACATCATCTAGGGAATTTATTTAATTATGCTTCACTCCCCAAAATGTGTATTTGCTGTTAAATTCTGAAGTAAATAATAACATTCAACAGTATTTTCTATACCTGTGGAATTATAAATCCAGAACTGAAAACAACCCATGGAAAGTTGATTGTCTCTCAGGAAAAATGTTCTGTAAGTCTGGAATATATACAAGTAATACTATCACTAATTGTAAGTAAATAATGTTGTAAGGGCTATTATTTAATCTTTTAATCTACATATAAGATAGATGTTTCATTTAACTTATAAAAATCATTATACAAAAATAAGAATTATTACTGCTTATACAAATCTTGAGGCTTTGCCATTCTACTGCAGTAATATGGCTAAATATAAATTGTACAAAGAAACACTTAAGTGTTATATATATAATGTGAAAGTGTATGTGAATACAGTGTGAAACATTCTGGTAACGACTAGATACATGAATTTAGGGGATTGTTTTCCTCATCTTGTTAAGGTTTATTTGCTTATTTATCTTTGTTTTTATTCAATAATCTTTAGTCCTAGAAAATTTTAGGGGAGAGTAAAAGAGTAAAGGCATCTATAAATTGTATGATTCATACTATGACCCAAAGACTGAGATCATCAGATATTGCAGAGAAAAAGATATGTTTTATTGAAACCCTCAAATAATTTAGCTATGTTATAAACTGTAGAAGATGAAAAGATGAACACTCAATGCTCATACTCAAAAACGGGGGTTTTCAAAACCATTATGGTTCAGGATCACCTTAAGGGCATGTTAACACACAGATCACTGACCTTCACTCCATGCTCCCTCTTCCTGGGCACCTGATTCAGTCTGTCTGTGGCAGCGCCCAGGAATTTGCATTTCTAATGAGTTACCAAGGTGCTGCTAAGATAGAGACCACACATGAGAGTCCTCCACCCTGGCTGTACAGTAAGTCATCTCCGGAAAATTTTTCCCCTAAGTTCCTCACATAATTTATTGTTGGGGAAAGCATTGTTGTTTTCTGAAGCTCTCCATATGAAAGGGCAGTCTCCAGGAATTATGTAAAACTTGAGTTGGGCATTGATATATAGATTGGGTCCACAAAGTTTTAAAAACCACAAGAGGATATTTACTGATAACAATTACAATTACATAACATTTTCAACTTACAATGTATTTGCTTATGCTTTATCTTGTTTAACCTTGGTCTCTACAACAATTCAATAAAGGAGGCAAGTATTGTAATGTCTGTTTTTCAGAAAAGTGATCTGAAGCTCAGTAACATCCCTAGTTCATAACTTTTGTATGCTTGCTTGCATAATTCAAATGAAAACATTCTGGCTGTAAGTTAAGTGATTATGGCTGTACACCCTATGCACCATATGCTTATTATATCTATGAAACAGTAAAGAGGCCAACAGGGCCAGAAAGACTCCATTAGGCAGTAGTGAAAAAAATATGTAGGATATTTGGATAAAAGTAGATATGGGTAGGGTAGGACAAGACTATGGAATGTCTTGAAACCAAGTTAAGGAATTTGAAAGTTGTAGCAATCAATAAAATCAGTGTAAGATACTATCCTGTAACAGAAAGATGTGCAAATCATGCCCATATTATATGTAATATCTTACTATTTGGAATCTACTTTCTACTAACTTTAGGAATTAACTCACTCCAAAGCTGTAAAAAGAAAATAGAACCTGTGTTTCCTCTAATTGGTACAGTCAGTCACATTACAAACCCGAATCCCCAAAGTAGGAGGCTGGCAGGGTAGAAAAGGAAAAGAGACACAACTAAATTCCATGCAAGTTTTCCTTCCAAGACTATTTTATCCTGCTCTGCATTCTCTCATTAGGCACTGAGAAAAAAGTATGGTCTTCTTGGCTGTGGGAGGCAGCATGACTGGATCTCATGCTGGTTGCAGTGCTTTCTCTGCTGTGCTTTGCCTGGCCCTGCCCATTTGAGACACTGAGAGCTGTTGCTGAGGGCCGCTGGCCTAACCAGCCCTTATCAGGCAAATGCACACGTGGACTGGTGTAACTTGTGGGCTGTTCTCTTTACACGAACAGTGCTGACCAACCCCTTCACTCATTCCTCATAGGTACTATGGACCCTACTAATGAGTCTCTCGCTTGGCTTACACAAGCTGCTCTCTAGCCTTTAGTAAAACGTTACTATTCTTAATGGTAGAAACATCTGATAATCGTCTCCATCAGAGATGACATCTTCCTCTTTGTCTTTCAGGAGATGTGCTAGGTTATGTCCACTTAGGAAGCAGGACCCAACATAGCACTAGACATACAAAAGATTTATTGGGGAAACAACTGGTTGATGATAAAGAGGAGAGAGGCAGAGAAAGGAGGGTGAACCTGCAGATCATGATGTGTAGGTCTGACCCCTGTGAAGGAGAAGGGAAGGAACAGTTGGTGTGGAGAGTCTCAGACTGTAATGCAGTTCTAAGAAAATTTCTTCCAGTCATGTAAAGAGTCATTGAGCCAAAGTCTTGCATTGGCAGAGTTGTGTGTCTCTCAGAAATTAGTCTGCATTATTACTATCATTATGCCTGGTCGTTGGCTAGAAAGAGCTCAGGAAGGGTGGTCTTTATTTCAAAATGATGGATCTGAGGAAGGCAGCAGCAGTGACTATCAATTTTACCCCAGTAATAGAGAACTGTGTAGTATATTTTCTTGGCCATTGTAGGTGATACTTCCTACAACACAAATCTACGTCTATATACAGGTTTTGGAAGCAGTTACTTATTAGGAGAGGCAGTTCACCATATCCCCCAAGCATATGTCCTTGTCAAGTGTGTCAAATTGCAAATGGCTAACCATTGTCCGATTGTAAGCAGTTTCTGTATCTAATTATGTGGCAACCAAATAGGTAAAGACCAGCACAGCATGGCTACTGTGTAACTGTGCACTCACTAGAAAGGAAATTGACTTTTTTGTTGCCTTCCACAAAAGATGCTAGGTCTTTTGCCCTCAGTTCTTTAGTTGCATCACAATGCACTCTTTCAGTCCCATCTGGGATACTAGGATATCTCATGAGACTTGGAGAAGAGGAGAACAGTTATAACCATGTTTATGTTTCTGCTGTGAGTAATAATATGCAGACTTCCTATGATTCACTAAGTCTCACCGGTGCCTTTAGAGTTGTGGCAAGCTTAGTCCTGCCTTTGTCTTTGAGGTTGGAGCATTTTCCTGACAGATACAAGGGGAAGGTTGTTGAGATATACAAACTTTTTAAAAATTTTTCCCAGAGGAGAAAAGACAAGGGCCTTATGGGCCAATTTCAGTGATACAAATTGCTCCTGCCAAAGTGTTGAGAGACATTAGGTGGGGCAGAATAAGTGGATCCTGAGTGCTGTACTAGTTAATAAATAGGAGTAAGTCAATGAATAGATTGAAAGGTAAGAGGTAGGATTGAAATGAGCAACCCAAATGGTGCCATGGTTTTTGCTTGTTCTCCTATAAAAACGGAGACCAGGAAGTACTCTGGTCCACCATCAGGAAGGGAAATATAAACCACCTATGTCAAAAGGCAGGTGCATTTGCTTGATGTGTCTGGGGATTTACATAGGTTATGTCATAATAGAGCCAGATTCCTCCATGGAGATTGGTCTCCTCCTACTGGAGGAACTGAGAAGTTAACTGGTTGCCCTAGGATAAATTAGCCTTTCAGCACCTCTCCTATCTGGCCCTGAACCACCACATCCTGATTTGTCATCCTTTAAGGAGATTGTATAATAAAGGCAGATCCAAACTCCCTCCAATTCTAGAGACCAAAAGCTTTAGTCATGGTGAGGACACAGTGGGGCAGGAGGGAAAGTGGAGTATACAAACTTTTATGGCTTTGTTTGGATAACAATGCTCAAGTGGCTGTCTAATCTGGTTCTCTTGAGGGGATTGGACCACACATTCAATTCGCTATATTTGGGAAAAAAAAAGTATATGAGGGAATGGAAATATCTGTATCTATATCCATCACATTTACTGTGCTGCTACAGGGCCCTTGAAATCTCTTGTTATTGTGCCATTAATGAGTGGGTTAAGATCTGCAACTGAGACTTCTTTCAGGAATCATTTGATGATATTATAATGATTGGCTCCACTAAAACCCAAGAGTTCAGGGGTGACTCATTCATTCTGAGCCCTTGGCAATCACATCTTTCTCAGGCTAGAGTTGCTACACATATTCATTCACAGTTATAAAGGAGCAAGGGAATACTAGGAGGCACCCAAGTGAATCAACTGTAGTCCACACACTTTCTTTCCCTAGTCATCTTTAAAAACAGTTCTACCTTATTGTGCTTATTGTGGTGATCAAGGTTAATCACCTTGCCAAGATACTGACTCTTCTTTTTGAGTTCTGGTCCCAGGACACAAGCAGTCAAAATTTCTCTGATTTGTCAAGACATCAATAGCCTGTCCTTAATGAAACTTTTGCTGTGGTCCCTGGCAAGAATATGATCCAAGATCTTCAACCTTGCAGAATCAAGAAATATGAGGATAAAATCATGCAGTGAGTCATTGGGACTTATGGAAGTGGGGCTACTTCTACACCCACTCCTTGATTTCTGCAGTGATGTGTTCTTCCCATTGAGGACAGAACACTATATGGGTGGGCAGTGGGTGGAGGGTTGTTTGACTTAATGGATATGCACAAAAGATAAAAATCCATCCCTGGAGAGTGTTGCCTCTGAGTTGGTGCTCCAATTCTGCCTCTAGAAGAATACTTCAGTGTTCTAGGAGGATAACTAGTGGAGCGTGTGGTACATGATGGGCCAACTCATACACCTCTGCACCATGAAGTGAGTTGCCTGTTCAGATGCTATTTTGCGTAGGATTCCATGACTGTGCATGAGGCATTCCATAAGCCACTGAATAGTGTGCTGACTGGGATTCTTCAAGAAGGAATGTCAAAGCCCCACACAAACTGCTGGCACATCAAAGACAGAAAGGTCCCAATGTAGCTGACTTGCTGCCAAGTGTCATTTTCGTTTCCTTGAAATATAATGTCATGTTGACATCGCTACATTGGTCTCTGTTGTGGACACATTGAATCTTTAGGAGCAGCAGAAGCTAATCAACCTTTATAAATGGGAATTAATGCTGATGGGCCTATCACTGCAACCAGGGCCATTTTATTGATGTGCCATTTCACCAGTTCCAGTGCAGCCAATGATGAAGGCTGACTAATGTCAAGCAGTCAACACATTTGAATATTTCATCGTTGAGTGTCTCTTACATGGTGAATGTTTTCTCATGGGTGTTAAAATGTGATACAAAAATCTTCACACTTTGTATACATTTCCATATGTCTGTTCATATGCTGCTACTCCAGACCTCCTTCATTTCTGGTCTCTCGATTGACATTACCATTGGGTATCTAGTAATCAATATAAATTCTCACCTTGGGCTACATATTTTTCTGAAAAAAAAGTGAATGACCATTTGCACTGGTTATCACTCTGTCTACAAGGAGGATTTTTCCTTACTGTTGTCTTTCAAGGCCATTTGTGGAAAAATGACATAATGAAGCAACAGTTCATTTTCAACTGATACCCACACATAGAGTCAATTAATGATAATACAAACCAGGCCTTTTTTTTTTTTTAACCTAATTCACCTGATAATAAGATTTCTCTCTGCTCATAGGATCATGCCAGAGGAAAGGAACTGGGGCAATTGTGGTGGGTGGCATGGAAATCTGGGCTACCTGTGGTGTACATGTGTCCTCTGGTCCTCCTCCGGTTTGATGTTGGATTATCCTAAGTCAGACTATATATGGCCCTGTTCAATTTCATGACTTGATGGATCTACCGGAAGCCTCATAGTGGGTATCCCTAGATTCATGGTCACTTGGTGCTTATAATTAAGTGTTCTCTCTCTTCCAGTCACATACCTGAATCTGGTTGTCAAAATCTTCTCAACTTTGCTCCAGAATCTCAGGGGACTGTGCTGTCATCCTCCCTCTGGGATTTGCTATGAGCTCCACTTTGAATTATTTCCCACTGCTGATACTTCTGATACCCTAGAGCCCACCGAATTGTATGGCCTATATTCCAGGGCTGTTTGCATCACAGCCTTGATCTGCTACACAGCTCCTCATGCTCTTGGACCAAGTTAAAGGTGGCAGCATTTCAGGTCACTAAGCTTATGAAGCGGAACAATATTCCTTGGTATGGTATGTGTTGCTATCAGAACTCAAGGCAATCTACCAGGTATTGTGTTCCCTTCTTTATGGTAAGAGAGCCAAGATGCAGTGAAGGATTTTACCTTCATTTGGAGAAGAGGGATGAGAGATTAAAGGGTGAAACTCAACTCAAGGCTTCTGCACAAGTCTGAGCCTATGAAGAAGAAGGGGAAAGAAAGATTGGATGGAAGAGTCTTACATCAAAACGCAGTTCTAGGAATGGTTCAACCCCCTCCATGGGGAGTACTTGAGTCAAAGTTGCCTATTAGAAAGTCTAACATTTCACAGAAACGGGTCTGTATTCACAGCCTCCATAGACATAGCCAGACTTTCAATTCTGCTTTTTAGCACTTATGCTGCAATGTACAAGGAGCACTGCATCAGAATTGTGTATCTATATGTCACACTCTGGATGCTAGGCTTGTCTTGCTAATGTTCTATCAGCTTGCATGATGGAATAAAGTCACTATACATAGCAGGCTCTTCCCAAGTTTACATACAGAAAGCAGGCTTACATCCCTGTTTTCTCAGCTTTCCCTTCAGCCTTTGAACCCATTTTAGTCTCTCAGTCCTCCAGGGACCAGCACACATATATCTTACGAGCTTGACCCCTTCTCCCTTCACACTATCCTGTGGGACTATACATTACTGGCTTTTTTATTTATTTCTCTTATGATTGGGACTTTTAATATTTCATATTAAATTGAATTCTTACTTAGCTTAACATCCTGGATTTATTAAATTTATATGACCTAATCAACAAAAAAGTTTTCTTTATATGTCAATGGGAAGTGAAAGTTTTAAGAAAACCTCCTAAATAGGCTTGGTTTTCAGAACAATTGTCATGAGATGATACTCTAACTATCCAAAGGTGAACCCATTTTTTTTTTTTTTTTTTACTTCTTTCTTTTTGTAGTCCTCCTGTAAATCCTATTTATCCCAGAAGCAAATAGATGCCTCTGGCCGACTAAAGAATAATACCAAACAAAGGGAACCTAAAATATAAAAGTAAATGTTTTCAAAATATATGATCTTCATTATGTAGTCCTGACAAATAAATGACAAAACAGAGCCAAGGATTGTAGGTGTCAAATGAGAAAGCAATCTAACTGGGGAAAGCAGTCGGGGAAATCAGTCAGGGAAAGATTAACAGCCCTACGAGTTTATGGTTTAAGTGATTGAAGACTGCAAATGTTAGCCTCCCCGTTGTTATTGTGAAAGGGGTCCCATTAGCCTGCTGAAGATAAAGACAGTTGGTGAGCAATAGGAGAATCATATTTCAACCATATGCCCATGATGCACACAGCCTGGCTTGAACATCCCTGAGCCTGAATCTTGAGAATGGGTCTTCTTTGCTGAGATGTTGTCACATGGAAGTATTTTAACCTGTGGAATGAGCGCTTCTCCAGGCTCCCTTTATTTTCCTGAATATACTTCTCATTCTGGTTGTTCATATTCCTTTAACTTCTCCATTCCTTTAATAGTTCCTCTTTCTTCCTTCTGTTTCTAGTCTAGGAACCTTTCTCTAGCCCACTCTTTAGGCTTGTAAATATTCAAAAATCCACGGTTGGGATATTTTTTACCTGATTCCACTGCTGGCTAAAGGGTGAAGTGAGCTTCAGTTTCTACGCACAGGGAAACTTAGAAAAGCGTCCATCTTGTCTTATTTCTGAGTGTAAAATGAACTTATTTCTGTATCTAAAAATAAAATCCATCTCTCTAAAGCTGCAAGAATAATTTTCTGCTGATTCTCAATTTTTTGGTGAAGGGTTGTAAATCCAGGCCAGGGGCATCATTTTGTTAAAATTTTATTTTACTGAATTTTGACAAATTATACTTGTGGATATTTGTGAGATATAAAGTGATTCAATGATATGTATAAGTGTGGAATGATTGGTCAAACTAAGTTACATATCCACCATCTCAAATACTTATCATTTATTCCTCTTTTCTAAGTATACACACACATATACATACACACACATACACACACACACACACAATGGTGAAACCCCATCTCTAGTAAAAATACAAAAATAAGCCGAGTGTGGTGGTGCACACATGTAATCCCAGCTAGTTGGGAAGCTGAGGCAGGAGAATCTCTTGAACTCAGGAGATGCAGGTTGCAGCGAGCCAACCACTGCACTGCACTCCAGCCTGGGCGACACAGCAAGATTCTGGGAAAAAAAAAAAAAAAAAGAGAGAGAGAGAGAGAGAGAGATTCTCATCATTTGCAAAAGCATGGATGAATCCAGAGGACATTATGCTAAATAAAATAAGCCAGGTGCAGAAGTAAAAATACATATTCCTTCTTAAATGTGGAATCTAAAATAATTGAATTCATAGAGGTAGAGGGCAGAATGACAATGACGATTACAAGAAGATGAGAGGTGGGGGAAATGGAAAGATGGTCAATGGGAGTAACTTGTTCTGAAATATACATCATCTTTTCCATCTGTGGTTAGAAGGATTATCCCAATACAGAAGAAATGGGTGTCAGTTCCAATGCAATTTACTTTGCTCTCCATGAGATTTGGTCATCAGGATGCTTAAAACTATCTCCAGCCCAATGATAAATCCTGACCATACTCAGGGCATATGTATACCCTGTCAACCATGAGGAGCAACACGAGAAGAAATCAATCTCTCTTGCTATCTCATTTCATTACCAACTGCCAAGCTCTCCTCTGTGCCATATCTCGCTTAGACTTTGCCCCTCGTTGTCATGTCCCTCTGCCTAAGTTTCCTTCTAGGATTGAGCTCCTGCCAACTTTTATTAGTTTCCCTCCAAGTTACCAGAACGCATACCTTCTGCCTAAGTACAGAACATTTTCAAAAAATATGTCTGATAGCCATTACTTCCCAGGCTTTGTTTTATCATCTGCCCAATGTTTGTTTGTTTGTTTCTGTTGTTGTTGTCTTCTGATTTGAACAAATTATTGCTGCTTATTTGGAATGAGAAACTAGATTGCTGACTCACTGGCTATGATATCTATACTTCATTCTGAATATATAACATTCGTACTTATAAACAGATCTCCATTCCAAACGGCAGTTCAACCTTAGGGACTGGATCCAGAATGGCATCTAGACCTAAGCTTATTTATTTGAACATCTCCTATCATGAGCAACATGTCAGACATTTTACTTTAGGAAGCTGTGGTAGCTGAATGTTTTCCTGTAGCCTGGGACTATTATTCTCTAGAACTTGGCTGAGTATGAGAAGAAAAATAGAACAAGCAGATGGGCTTTGCACGGGGACATGGCAGTACATTTCATTCATTAGAGTATAAGCTTGCTGCTCATGACACTGTGGCAGAGCAGAGCCTAAGAGGCCACATAGAGATGGAAATTGCTGCCTTGGCCTCATCATTCAAAGTCTCACTACCCAGAATACAAACTTACAAAGGATTCTTCACCATTTTTTTTTTTTTTTTTTCCTGTTCTTGCCTGTCAGGAAATATTGTTGAGCCTATACACCGCATGAAACACCATTTGAAGTTCTATGGAGTGTATATGAAAGTATTTGGAACACAGAACCACCCTCAAACCCCCCAGAAAGCTGAAAAAAGAAAAAATTTTTGTATTTTTTCTATGCAAAACAAATATGAAGTCTCCCCTCTCATTCAACAGTATTTCTGCCTCAAAAAAACAAATAACACATAATCAAAGCACTTTAAATTCACTCTAACATGTATCACAACTGTCATTGGAGATCTCCTGATTTGAGTAATCATAGGGTCTACAAAATCATAGACTAAATATAATGCTAGGCATTTATGTAAAATATTTCAGCAACAATGCGAATTATATTATTAGGATGAATAATGATGGCCTTATGGTTAAACAAGCATATCTGAATCCCTTATTTCTCAAACACACTGAAAATATGGGTTCTACTGCAAATGGTACCCCTCTTTCTCCCTAAACCTAGAGCAGTGCCCAAGAGAACAGAATACAGGGCCATGTTTTACGTATTTAAATTCTGTTCTCCCACTTAAAGCTTCTGTTACTGTGAAAAAAAGTCCTTGTTCTATGCTTCAGTTTCCTTCTCTATCATAACAACATAATGATTGAATCTACTCAAGGAGTTACCAAGAAAATTAAACAAACTTATATAAGAAAACATGAAGGCTAGTGTCTGCCAAATATTAAGTACTTAATGACTATCAGTTATTATTGTTATAATTCTCTCTATATCATTCAATCAAGAAATATTCATTCAAACATGAAGCCATACCACAGGTTATGTCGTGGGTTAATAACTGTATTGCTTTCCTATCTGTAAGGGAGTCCTTGAGAAACAGCAGTTTGAGGGAGTGAAGAGTAGAATAAGATGCTAAAATTAGAGAAAAAGGCTACTATTTAATTAACACTTAAAATGTGTCAGAACTTTTGCATGCATTATCTGATCTTGCCCTCAAACCAACTCTAGTAACTAGCCCAGGTCTGCACAACCAGGAACGGCAGAACAGAAATTAGAACAAGTTCTTCTCTTATCAATGAATATAATGCTCTTGAGGAAAAGTAAGAGGAGACAGAAAAAATCCAGTATTTTAAACATAAGATTATATAGCCAAAACTAATTTACCAAGTTTATTATACAATTGCTCAAAGTTTCGCTTTGCCCATATAGGCACTATCTACCCTTTTAATTCTCCCCATTGTTGATAAAACCATAAATGGAATCAAAAAGAACCTCACTGTTTGAATATTATTTATTATGTCAATGTTTTATTTTGTATATTGGTAAATTATTTTTTTTTCTGTTTCGAATAGTTTTTAAATAATTTGGAATTGTAGAATGTGGTCTATTAATATAGAATTTTTAAAGTACATTTTGTGTATTGACCTTTTAAAAGGAGAGGAGGCTTCCTTAAAGTGTCTTTTCACTGTTGTTAAATGTATCAGCACATAACTTAAAATGTTAATGGAAATACTGCCCTTTAATGTTAGGTAGTGACCTTTATTATAAATTAATTTATCTCTAATGCATATTTTTCAAAGTTAAAAGAAACCAATTAAAATGTTCTAATACTGAAGGAGAAATAAACCTAAAAAAATCTGAATATGGAATATACTTCTTAATTTACTGTCTCTTCACATGCAACATACCCAGAAGGTGTGCTATTGACTTAATATTGTGTTTCTTGATAAGAAGCTTACAAAGTGTCTGCTTAATTTTCCTTTTCAAATTAACAAGATAATATGAGCATGTAGGTAAACCACTGGCAAGGGCTGGAGGACAGCCATTTAGAAACAGAAAATATATATTATTGTGTTTTTATCACAATTTCCCTGGCTCTGAAATGAAAAAAATTAAAATAAAATAAATAAAACATTAAAAAACCCTTAGACTTGGCCCAGTATGTAAACGATGCAGGCAGCCATGTCCCCTGTCTATCTCTCCAACCACATCTGCTTCTGTTCTCTAATATGCATATATTCTTACAGTACCATCTTCAGGGATTTCTTTGACTTTTATGTGCCAGCTTCTTGCTTAGGATGTTTTTTTTCTTTCTCTCTTACACAATTGATAAATGCCTATTCATTCTTTAATGTAATTTATTCATTCAAAAATTTATTGAGCTATGTGAAGGAACTATTTTTTAAGTTCTGGTAACAGAGCAGCAAACAATATATTACAAAAGTTCCTTGTCTTTCATTGAATTTATATGTTCGTATGAGAAAAGGAAACCTAATATAGATAAGTAAAATATGTGATATTGTAGTATATTATATATTATAATCAGATGGTTAAGACTGTCTCAAGAAAATAGTATATATGCCTATTTATTTATAGTATTATCCTTTTTAGTGTGATACATAAGTATGTATATATCTGTATTTATGATACTGTATAATTATATATATATAGGAGATTTATATATAATATATAAAGGAGAAAGATGTAAATCACATATATCACATATAGCCTGGTCGGTTATTGTAGGGACTTTTCTATTTGCTCTGGAAAAGCAGTGAACCAATGTGATGATTTCATAAAGAAATGTTTCATGAACTTATTTATGTCTTAATTGTATTTTTCTGGCTGCTGAATGGAAAATAGACAATACAGGGACAGGTGCAGGTGTATCAATAATCCAGGTGAAAGATGATGTTGGCTCAGAGTAGAAAAAGCGGGTAGTAGGAAAATGGTAAGACATGGTCAGAAATTGAAGGTAGAAGCAAGAAAATGTACTAGCTGATTGGAAATAAAGTATCAGAGCAAGAGATAAATGAAAGATGACTGGAAAGATTTGGAAGAGATTCATATACATCATCTGGCATTCAGTTTTCTCTTACTGTGCTCCCCTGCCAAGTCACCCTCCTCTGTATGAGCTAGAGTCTTGTACTCATCTCTAATATTAACCATAAGCATGTCCTCTTAACATGGACTGTACAAAGTTTTATTTACATTACCTCATTTATTATTATACTGATATGTTGAAAGAATACAATAATTTTACAATACAATATAGATATAATATGGTATTTTATACATGAGATCTTACTCATCAAATCACAGAGCCATAAATTGCTTATGCATTTGTCATTCCCAAAGTGATATAACACATTTGAGGACAAGGACAATGATGCACTAATTTCTATATGCCTAGCACCTGGAGAAATCTTTACTCAAAATTGCTGCCCATTACTGTGCTTTGAATGAAGGGAAGAAATGAATCATTGTTAAAATTTTCTATAATAGTACAATTGGAATGAGGGCAAAATTCCTTACTGCATCATCAAGTATTTGTCCTTATGTGATCCATGAATCTGCTTAACGTTCTTTCCATTAGCATTTTATGTTTATCATGCAATATAAAATGTAAATATAAACTCCAGATTATCAAACTATAGAATTCTTGGTCCTGTATCTCTTTGCCATTTTTTAATTAACTTACAGACACCAGGGATTTCCAATGTTTTATTTACCCATCTTCCCTCATCAATTGAATTGCTCTTTCTGCAGCTTTGCAAGATTCATATACTAAAGATGACTGATGTAATATTTACAAAGGTCTTTAGAATTATTGAGTTCCTCAGAAGAATTTATGTATGGCAAAGAGTTTAAAATGTCAGGAGTTCATGCATGAAGCCACTGTGAGCTCCCTTGAGCTCAATGCTAACAGAGACAGGAACTCCTTCCTCTATGCTACCAGATGCTCTCCTGCCTAGTGGTATTATTGAATTTATAATACTACATTGTGAATGATTGTTTGCATGCTATATTTCCCCACTTCTGGAAGATATTTTAACTCTTTGTCATTGTATCTCAATACAAACATAATTCTTAGTATAACATACGTACTTAGACAATGTTGAATACGTGCAAAAGAATGCTATGCAAATCATTTAAGTACTCAACTTCATTTTTGATGGTGCTAAATGATGCTATTCTAGTACAATTGCTAAAGGTCTGCTTTGTTCAAATGTCTCTTGTGCTGCAAATTCCTAGTCTTAAACCATAACTTTTTATCTTGCCAATTCAAATCAATTCAGCAAACTTCTTTTGGAAAATGCAGTGATGAAAAAGATGACCTTAAATAGCTTGCAATCTAAGAGCAGAAATAAACACAAACAGTATTGAAATGCATTCATAATGTGAAAAGTATTATACAATGTTTAAAGCAAAATATCATATCAAGGTAAAAGATAAAAAGTATTTCTTCTAGAAAGCTAGTTGATGGAATTCAAATAGGTGAGATCCATATGCTTCATGTAAGAGAAGAGAAAAGGAAGTATTTCAAATATATAAACAGTATGTGATCAAAAACATATCAGAGAGGTCTAGTTCAGATGAAATACAGAAATATAAATGACTTCAATTGAAGAAAAAATGTGTGTGCATGAGTGCATGTATGTGTATGTCTCTCTGTGTGTGTGTGTGTGTGTGTGTGTGAGAGAAAATCAGCAAAACAGACCTTGGGCAACTTTGTGTATATTACAGACATTGACAATCAAAGCAACAATAGTGGTAGTAGTGGTAGTGAGGACATAAATTAGCATAACCATCTTTGAAATATCATGGAAATTACACACAAAGACACAATATCAGCACATAGCCTGTTGCTTTACAAGTAAATGTAGTAATCATGGAAGAATAGAGAGAAAAGATAAGAAGTCTTAGGAGAGAACTTTGTATAAAAGATACATTTAGGGGACAAATACTATTTATATTTTGGAAATTTATTTTTATAACTATTGGTACATTTTACACTATAAAATTCCATGTTTAATAAATAATATTATGAGTCAAAATAGTTAATTTGTGTTTGTTAGGCTCTTTTAGACTTTTTCCAATTTCTTCTCTACTCTATTTCTCTTTTGCTAGTGGAATTGTGAGTACTGAGCTTTTGAGAATCCTATAGATGTTAATTACTATAACAGCTTATTTTGCTGTTTATAGATAATTATCTTGCACCTGTGAATGAAATAACTGTAACTGACTCATCCCACATTTATTTATTTCATAGTATATGTACATATCTCCAGGTATTAATAAACTTTTAAAGTGATAGAATCAATAACTCTCATGAAAGCCATGGTAAATATATTACCCTTAGTAACTCCATACTTTGTGAGCCTCCTGCACCTTATATCAAAACACTCATAAAACTGCATCATCATCTTCTTTCACTTTATTGCCATTTTGTGCTCAAGTCATTTAAAAGGGAATTTAAAATATTTTCTGAAAGTTAAGATATGACATTATGACTTAGGTTTTTTTTTTTAATATAACATTTTGGTAACGTATCCTGTAAGCTCTACTGCAATTGCTTCATAATAGCATTTAGGAGGACTATGACAATATCTTTGCATATTAAATTTGCAGGTTATACATATAATACATGTTTAACTATTTGATTTGTAAGGAAAATATTGAGCAAGTTAAACCAAAGGTACATTAAATTTCTTTATGTACAGATCAATTATCAAGCTAAAAGGAATTTGGTAAATAATATAGTTTATTTCTCTTCCTATAAGCAAATTTCTACTTAAATCATTTATGTAGTAAAGCGTTAAGAACCTAAGTGTTATTTACTTCTCCAGTTACATATTTTTGCATCTACTATGTGTTCTTATCCAAAGTTCTTTACTGGACTTAACATTCTTTCCACAAATTTCAATGACTTTCATAGTTACTAGTAAAAGAAAAAAGGAAATCATCATACTCATCCTCTACAATAAAACCTTCATATCTCTGAGCAGCAGTAGTAAGAATTCATCAAGCATTTCTTTTCCTACTTATCTATTTACTTTTTCTCTTATTGTATCCTTTTAAATTATATTTTTCTAAAGTATCATCCAAAGAAAATGGTTTCAAGAGTAATGTGCCTAGTTAAATGACTTACCTGGAAGATTTCTTAACATATTTGATTTGAATAAGTGGACAGCATAGCATAGGTTGTCAGTTAAAAAACAGACATTCTTTATTTTACTACATAATTACATATATTGAAATATGATTTTTTTTTTTTTGCTTTTGCTTTAAAACACCAATTCTCTGTTGAGTTTGTGTCTATCACCTCCCCACCCTAAGGGCAGTTTTTATATATCTTTTAGATATAAAACTACTTTTTATTCAATAATAGACCAGTATTAGACATGTTGTGTTGCAACCTTAACTATTAACTTATATTCTTAAAAATTATTACTAAGGTCCATCTCTGATACTGTCGTCATTATTTCCTTAAAATTCTATTTCCTTGAAGCATTTTTCAAAAGCTTGTAGAGTCAAAGATACTAGAAGTTGGTTTACTAAGCTGGTTTGAGCTGTGGATTTATAATCCCAAACGAAAATTGGAAGTGAAACTGTACATATTTTTATATATTACTTTTAATGGCAAAATCACAGTTACTTTTGCACCAACCTAATATGTTATTATTTCAATAATTAAATCATATATGATATACTATCATCTGAAAATACACAGCTTGTTAGTTTGTTAGATAAGAAATTATACTGATTAAATTTTAATGGTGCATATAATTAAAATTAAACTCATTAGATTGTCTTTATTCTAATGTAAAATACAATTTTAAAACTTCTTGAGAAAATAAAATGAAATAATTATTTCTAAATTCAGTCCTTTGATAGTTCATTTTATTTTCTGACCCCCTCAACTCCACCCTTTTCTGACAGCCTCTAAGAAAAAAAGCATGATGTGAAAGTTGTCATTTTCCCATCACCCACTGTGATAAACACTTGTTTTATTCATTTGCACCTCAATTCTTCTGTGAAGCTGCTTAGGAAGATACAATGAAGAAAACAAGATATAATGTACTGCTGAAAATAACATTTTATTTGTTCTTGCAAAATAGAATGTCATTTAAAAAAAATGATTCAATAGGTTAACTTTAAAAATAATATGTTCTTTTGTGATAGTTACAAGATTATCTTATTTGAACATTGGGGCATGAAGCTGCAAAAATAATATTATTAATAACTACCAAAAGATGGTTTTTATTTCATTTAGTTTTCATAAAATCATTAGATCAAAAGTTGACAAAATATTAGAAGGTCCATATTTGATATTTTAAGAAAAGAATCTTAAAAGTCGAAGTGAGTATTATGTAATTTTTTTTGGAATAAAAGATATACTTTTCTAACCAGATCTTAAATAAGGACAAAACTGATATAAAAAGTAGGCTCTTAGATTTATTGATTATTGCCATTGCAAAGCAATGAAAATGTTGTTAAATCTAATGGGACAACCAGGTGCAGTGGCTCATGCCTGCAATCCTAGCACTTTCAGAGGCTGAGGCGGGTGGATCACTTGAGCCCAGTTATTAGAGACCAGCCTGGACAACATGACAAAATCTATTTCTACAAAAAATACAAAACATTAGATTGGCATGGTGGCTCATGCCTGTATTCCCAGTTACTTGAGAGGATGAAGTAAGAAGATCACCTGAGCCCAGGGAGGTCGAGGTTGCAGTGAGCCATGATTGTACCAGTCCACTCCAGCAAGCGTGACAGAGATATACTCTCTCTCAAAAAAAGAAGAAAATCTATTGGGGAATGGGTGAAAAATGTTTAGTAACTAAATGTACTGAACATTTATGCAACTTAATTGGTTTTCATAAAAATTATATAATAGATAATATAACCCATTTTACGCATATAGAAAAAGAGAAGTTTAAAACATTTCTCCAGGGCACACATCTAATAAGCAGAGACCCTGATATTTGAAACTGTGTACATTTTACTCTGGAACCATCTAATTTCCACCACATAGCAAATATTAAATCAAGAGACACCCCAATATCAGTTACTTACATTATATCAAACATGTAAGTACCTGGCATATTTTTTATTATTCAGTTAATTCATTTATGGTTTAAATTAACACTAATTCACTGAACACACATGACAAAACCAATTTTAGATGCAGAGGACATATTCAGTGACAATATCCTAACACTAGAGATGTAAGACACGACAAAGTTTATAGCAAGTCCATGCTGTAGATACTGGCTATTAGAAAGTACAGGATCTCACTGATTAAAACGTGCCTGTTTGCTGACTCACTGGCACAAACTAAACAAATAAACAAATAAGAGAAAAAGCCTTTTATTTGTGCCAGTTTGATATTTAATAAGTTTTCTCAGATATTTGCCATTATTTGTTAGAGAAAGAAGAGTCTGATCAATTTTTGTAATCATAATCAAAAGGAATATTGATAAAGTGCATTTTCACACAAGAAAAGTGCCTAAGGAAAAAGCTGAGGAGCTGGAGGTAAGAGATTGTATGTTGTGGTCAAATAAATTATTGGTCCTAATTCCTCTCTTTACAGGATAGTATACGTTTCTGGTCTTGCTCTGTCTGCTTATTGGTCAGAGTCTCCATTGCTATCATTAGATTTTGGGCTTGGCCATGTGAATTTCATTGGCCAGTGAACTGCATTGTCAAGGATGTGATCTCAGTGGAAACTGAAAATGGTAAGCCTGAGGTTTACCTCTTGTGTTCTGCCATAAGAAGGCCATTTCCCAGGTAGACAATGCATTAGTGTGGGTTACATGGATTATACCACATGTTCCAGGAAATTCTGTTCCAAAGAGAAGAGGAAACAGAAAGAGCAGACTCCAACCCAACCTGAAGCTTGAAGGTTGGAATCCAGCCAACTCCAGCCAAGTTGCAACTGTCACACAGAACACTAGACATGAGATTAAATTACCATTGTTTGAAATAATTACGCTCTGGTATTACTGTGGCAGCAGCAAACTAACACAATTGTTAATGAAGTTTGGGATGGCTATGCTTGAGCATATCTTTAGAAACCCACACAATTGAGGTGTAGGTAAAATAGGGCTTCAAAGTGGCCATTTACTTTTGGGTACACAAAGTAGTAAGACATTAAAAATATCACACAAGGAAGAATACTGAAAGAATTAACTTCTGTGAGGTTTTACACATGAAGATCAGTAGATTTTCATTACATATTAGATGAATGTTTGCCATATGCTAGAAATTATGCTAGTGCAAGCAAAGAAAACTTAGACCCAGTCCTCACAGGACTTATAATTTAAATTCAATTATTTCTAAGATTTCAAGGACTCCTGGTCATAGATCTTTCTGAAATTATTTCTCAGAGTTTTTCAATACTCTGAAGTAACTTATAAATATCTATAACTTCAGACAGTTTAGAGTTAAATCAGTGCAAAATCTAAAATTTTGAATTCAGGGATAGGAAATACAGGGAAGGCAGATAATTTTTGACCACATGTTGCCTCATTCTTTTCCTTTATATTTTTTGGATTGGAAACTCACAGTTCTCAAGCTAATTTTTAAATGTTTTTATTTCCTAGAAAACAACTTCCTGGAAAATTACTGGGAAATATTGTTGCTTCTTTTCCCATCTGCTTTCAAGTTTTCACCTAGTTCCCTAGATTCAAACTATCAAATTAATCGCCATGTATCTAATTTCTTCTTTGTCCAGAGATCATTTATTCTGTCTGCTCTCCATTAGTTCTTCCATTCCTAAGATTTTTCTCTCAAGTTTCCACTTCTTCTAATGGTACAGGATTTTTCCCTATCATAAAATGGTTTAAGCCAAGTATTAATCTTTGATTACAATTGGTGGTGGCAAAAAAATATATAGTCCTGTAGAATCTGTCACTTGAAATTTTATTTCTAGTCAACTTTATCTGTTTTATTGCAATTATGCTCCCTTAAACCTGGATTACCTCCCACTTAAACTATTGCTTTAGCTTTTTAACATGCAGTCTCCTGTGGCTATGAACCATCCTTTCTTTCCCTGCCAGATGAATCATCCTAAAACTGTGTGATTCTTTAAAAGAGACATATTTTCAAAGGCTTTCAATAGTCTATCAAGGCAAGTATATAGACTATGTCTTGGTATTCAGGACAATTCATAATGTTGGTGAACCTGAATATGAATTATCTCAGTGTAATTTGTATTTATCTTCATTACTGCAATATACTTTGTGATACTTGGTTTTGGAAGCCTACTGATACTATTACACTAGTCTTCCAGTCTTTCCATATCTTACATTCTTCCTGGTTTTGCAAAATATTTTAAACATTATGAATTTTCTACATAGCTTCTGCTGTTCACTCTAATAGTGCACAGTGTTAATCTAGCACAAGGTATATGGCGCCTTGTGACTGAACCACAATACCATTCATGATATACAGGCAGTAATTTCTCAGGAAATTATCACATGTCTTTAAAGGGCAAAGATGCCTTATTAATTTAAAAAATATACTAAACCCTCTATATTTGTTATAATTGTGTCTCATATTGTTATAGTTCATTGCTTTGTTGTTTAATTGAAATACATTTAAAACATCACAATAACCATAACTCTAGGTAGTAGACTCTAGCTAGAATTAAAAACAATAATAAAAATATAACTAATATTTGAGGGCTTACTGTGTGTCTGGCACTGTTCTAAATTGGAACAACCCTAAGAGTTTGTTTAAATTATTTAATTACTTTTGACAGATGAGGATTCTGAGGCCCAGTAAAGTACCTCTACCTGCCCAGAACTATGGTAAAGTGGTGATAGAAATGGAAGCTATCTGGACCTACAGCTCAGATCTTCCTATTTCTCAGAATATACACGATTTGAAGTGACTTAAAGGAATTCATAAACTGATAGGGAAAGGTGTTTGGTTGCCTAGTTGTTGTTTATCAATTTAAAGTGACTAGGCATTGTAAATTAATGTATTGAGGCTAAGAAAATATGTATAGATTTGGAAAAATTATTCAGTCACCTTTGCCAGGCATAAAGATTTTGCAAGAGTCACAAAGTCAGCATTTATTTGTTTGTATCTTATACAATTAATAAGAATTTATTTTATTATATGTAGCATGGTGAAAATATCCTGTTTTAGAGCATGGGTCAGCAAACTACAATCCATGGACTTAATCAAGTTCCTTTTCAATAACTTGCAAAAGATTAATAAAGAAGAATATGTCGTAGAAATTATATGTTATTAACAAAAAAACTAAAAATAGTATTTGGCCTTCTAGAAAAAAACATTTGTTCGCGGTGGCTCAAGCCTGTAATCCCAGCACTTTGGGAGGCCGAGACGGGCGGATCACGAGGTCAGGAGATCGAGACCATCCTGGCTAACACGGTGAAACCCTGTCTCTACCTAAAATACAAAACTAGCCGGGCGAAGTGGCAGGGGCCTGTAGTCCCAGCTACTTGGGAGGCTGAGGCAGGAGAATGGCGTAAACCCGGGAGGCGGAGCTTGCAGTGAGCTGAGATCTGGCCACTGCACTCCAGTCCGGGCGACAGAGCGAGACTCCGCCTCAAAAAAAAAAAAAAAAAAACATTTGTTAATTCCTGCTTTAGATTTAGTTCTAGGAAAAAATGCTGTCACATATGTTAACTACAATTTGATGAGCTTCTGTTACCTAATCTTTGATATAACAGTAACAATAACAGTATCACAGTTAACTCACTGTGAAGATTTGAAATGTATGTGAAGTACAGGAAAATATAATGAGCTATCAGTACAGTGAGAGACAGTATAAAGACGTGATTAACACTCTATTTTAGGAAGGTAGATTGCATACATTCTAATCAAGCCATACCACTTGTTAGCTAAAACTCAGTGGAGAAAAGTAATATGAAAACCCCCATGGTTGTTGGAGGATTAAAGCAACCTAGTGTATACACATAATGTCAGCTTTTAAACATTACCATTCTTGTTGTTCTCATCATCACTCTAAATTTAAGACATTTAGGAAGGTCATGATGAGAATAATTATGAACAATTCGTATAGTAGGTACTCTATTTATATGCATTTATTTACAAAAAAAACTTGCACTTCAGAGAAAAGTAAAATAATTACAAAAGACAGCCCTAGGCTTCAAAGAATTGACATTCTAAGTTGTAAGAAAATATATATATATGTATATACACACACACACACACACACACACAATGTTCATATATACATGAACCACAAGTTATCAGTATAAAATATCTCATCATTTCATGTAACATTACTTTTTAAAAAATATTTCCTAAAGTATTATAATTAGGATAATTTTGCATATTAGCTTTCCTAGGACAGTACTGTTTTATATACCCATTCCCAGAATAATCATGAATAGTGTTCTGTTCATTCTCAGCCTCGTCATCCCAATTTGGACAATAAATTCTGAGTCCCCAAGTTAAAATGCAGAGTAGAGATGTTGCTAAGTCAACTAGAAAAAAACAACTTCATAAGTTAACTATGATCAATGGTCACCAAAAACTATTAATTTTATATATTTTATAGTTTGGGTTATATAATTAATTGAAAGGGACACTCGTGGGATATAATGGTAAGCTAATATGTGAAGCTCACTGAAGGAAGAAGTAGTTACCCAGAGGAGCTAGAAAAAGCACAGTACTTTTGACACATGTGAGATAAGACTCAAAAATGTCTCACCAATATATCATTGTGGTGACTGAGGCTACCATATTAGCAAGCGGGTAAGGACTCTTCAATCTGAGAGAAAGAAATCTCAACTAGGATTATTTCATCTTCCTCCCATAGTGTTTAAACTTGGAACCCTACTTTCATCCAGAAGTTGGTCTACCCTGTCTTACTCTGGTTCATTACTGTCAGCAATGACAGAATGCAGGCAGTTCCAAATGCAACATAGTAAAGCATATCAGATATTATGCACTAGAAATGTATAGAAATCATCATCAGCAAATGCCTCAAGGATCACAGTTCAGTTTGAAACTAAAGGAGTGTGACTATCAAAGGAAGCGTTCCTGTAGAAAGAATGACTCTCTGAATTGTACTCATGTGCATATATTTTGCACTTGCAACATAAATTTGCCTTTAACATCTCATCCAATTGACTTTTTAAAAATAAATGGATATATTTTCTGTATTTGTACACACCAATTTTAAAACCAATTCACATAAGACATTATGTTCAATGATTCATAAAATGCTGATACATACCATTTGTTTATGCATTTATAGTGATATTGATGTATTACTTTGCATTTATCATTTATTGATAATTAATTCTTATATTTAGGAAAAATTTACATTCAATTGTAAAGTCAACTATTCAAACAGCTTCATTCAAAATATCATTGTTTCGGTGGCGAGTATTTAGGGAAAAATATATTGCATGGTCTTTATTTCCTGGGACCTTAACTAAATAGATAGATTTCAATTAAGGTAATGTGGCACTTAATTACTGCACATGTATCATAAAAACCACGTAGAAAATAACAAGTAGTTTTATTAGTTTAAATGCTATTCCCTATTTTGTAAACAATATATTACCTTTTACATTTTCTCCTTTCTGATAACCATGGATATATTTTAAAACAGAAATAGAATCCTGACAAGAAAACAACAATTATCCAATGGAAGAATATGCCAATTGCTCACCTTCTGAATTTAATTTTGTGAACACTTGGTATTATATTGCTCTCAATGTGACTTTAGGTGCTTGTGAAGAGCCAATAAAAATGTTATAATATATTGTAAGCCATTGAGACTGAGACTCTAATCTGATTATACTGTCTACAGATCTTTAAAAGTTAGTATGAAAGACATCCAAATCTAATAAAATCTCATCTAAGCAGGAATTATTGAGTTTCTCAAATCCATTAAGAAACTAATGGTCATGGATTGTGAACTAAGGCAAATTTAGTAATCTAATTTTGCTTTTGAAATGAGCTAGTTTAGTGCTATCTTCAAAGATATCTCTTTAGATGTTAACTAAAAAAGCTACAACAGTAAGCATCATTACATTGAAAGAGTACTACAAGATTACTAAATCTTGGATCTTTGATTTAAAAAGAGACAATTGTAAACATACAGGGGGTGTCCTCAATGACACACACAAGACTAACTGCAGTGGAACAGACTGTGTATTTGGCATGAACCCACAAATGAGTGTAAGAGAAAAATAAAGAATGTCAAATTTCCACAAATACCCACAAAGTATATTATTAAATTGAACAGCATTGGGCATCATCTTAAATTATGACAATGCTGACGTCTCATTTTTGCATCTTTGTCATGTGGAAGTGGTGATGAAGATTAAATTTATTTTGGGGATATCTAACCAATAACATATATTGATTACAGTTGTAGGCTGAAAAGCAAGTTAAGCCTAATTATTTAAATTACTGCAAGAGGATGGCAGTATAACTCAATAGGGAGAAGAAAAGTCGCAGTATGAAGCACCTGGTACTCATTTTTTTTTTTTTTTTTTTAACTAATGGTGTGATTATCAGAGTGTGAAATAACTGAAAACAATGAAAACAGCCTGAAAAGTGTGCATGTTTGTATGTTCATGTGTAACATATGGAAACAGCAAAAAATAATTATAAGAGATTCTGGTATTAATGGGAATTGTTGTAATGTTTGCTTTCACAAAAATTAACTATATAGTGTTTTAAAAACTGATGAAAGCAGGCTATTTTCCTTCAACTACACATCAAATTTGATGCTAGGTAGAATGCAGTTGTCTGACATAAAAATCAATCATATAGATCATGGGTACATAATTATCTTCTGTCTATTATACATATGCTATATAGGAGCAGGATTGCTCCCTGTCCCCAACTCCTCCCTGACTTTACAATGTGAAATATACACATCAGAATTTGCTTGTTTGTTTCCCATGGGATATATTAGGTTAACAAGAGTTGGGTTAGGCAGGGATGTATAGAAACGTAAGAATAAGCTTTGAGATTGTTAAATAATAGCGTTTTGTAATCCTAAATGTCTCCAAATGGAGTCGCTTATTACAAGTGACTCAGTCTAGAGTGAAACTGATGACCCCTCAAGGTGATAACCATATGCATGGTGGACTGAGGTAATAGTAACTGCTGTGGTCAGGCATATCCAAGACCTGACAAAAAAGTGAAGTCAAAAGGGCAGCTGAGATCATGACCATGGACACTCATGCAGGCCAAGAAAACAGCAAAGAAACTGACCATGGCCAGGACACCAGCAGAAGCTCTGCCTGTGAGAATTCTGTGGCCTTTTCTTGATCAAGAAATCCAGACCGACCGGGCACGGTGGCTCACGTCTGTAACCCCAGCACTTTGGGAGGCCGAGGCGGGCGGATCAGGAGGTCAGAAGATGGAGACCATCCTGTCTAACACGGTGAAAGCCCGTCTCTACGCCCGGCATGGTGGCGGGCGCCTGCAGTCCCAGCTACTTGAGAGGGTGAGGCAGGAGAATGGCGGGAACCCAGGAGGCGGCGCTTGCAGTGAGCCGAGATCACGCCACTGAACTCCAGCCTGCGCAACACAGCGAGATTCTGTCTCAAGAAAAAAAAGAAAAGAAAAGAAAAACAAACAAACAAACAAAGAAATCCAGATGTTCACCATTTGTCAGTTAGAGTGCCGGCATCCTGAGCTACTGGCCATTGTTTGTTCCCCCTCTCTGTTATTACTGCTTGTGTGTGTGTTGAATATATTTGCATGATTGATGGTTTGGGAAAGTCTCATAGTGAACAGTGAGTTTGAAAGCATTTATTTGGCCCCTGAGTCCTTTCGAAACCTCCTGGCTCTCTTGTCAGAGTTAGCACAATTAGGCTGATTCGAACCTCACACGTTAGAAGTTCCCCTGCCGCCTTCTCTGTCTTACTCCATTTTTGTTGCTACAAAGGTATATCAGAAGTAGGTAATTTGTGAAGAAAAGAGGTTTATTTGGCTCATGGTTCTGTAGGCTATATAAGAAGCATGACACCAACATGTGCATCTGGTGAGGACCTCAAGTGTCTGCTTCTATTCATGGCAAAAGGCAAAGGAGAGCTGCTGTGGGCAGCTCACATGGTGAGAGAGAGGAGAGGAAGTGCCAAACTCTTTTGAACAACCAGCTCAAGGTAACTAGAAGTGAGAACTCACTCACTAGAGAATAGTATCAAGACATTCATGAGATCTGCTCCCATGATCCAAATACCTCTTACCAGGCTCCATCTCCCACAATGGGATCAAATTTTAACATAAGACTTGGTGACTTGGCAGGGCCAAACAAACCATATCCAAATCATACCATTCCCAATACTCAACTATATAACATTCTACTTAAATAATATCTCAGTCCGGCCAAGCACAGTGGCTCATGCCTGTAATCCCAGCACTTTGGGAGGCTGAGGTGGGCAGATCATGAGGTCTGGGATCGAGACCATCCTGGCTAATATGGTGAAATCCCATCTCTACTAAAAATATTTAAAACAATTAGCCGGGCGTGGTGACAGGCGCCTGTAGTCCCAGCTACTTTGGAGGTCGAGGCAGGAGAATCGCTGGAACCTGGGAGGCGGGAGGTTGCAGTGAGTCGAGATTGCGCCATTGCAGAGAGTCATTACAGCCTGGTGACAGAGTGAGATCCCATCTCAAAGAAAAAAAAAAAAAAAAAAAGAAAATCCCAATCCCTGGACCCCCCAAAAGGCAGTACCTAGCATCTTCTTTTCCAGGTATAAGTGAAAATATTTTCAAAGACAGAGAAATGAAATTTAAAACACTATCTCTGAATTACATAAGCATTTGAATTTATTTCAATGTATTTATTTATTGTTATTTTTCCTATAGTAAACAAAGATAATAGTTTAACACAAAAGTCTTTAATAAAAGCTAATATAAAAGTCTTTAACTTATAAAATGGGAATCATTTGAATCTAAAAATATTGCCTTAGTTATCATAAGATGATAATATAGGACGTAAAAGAGGCAGCTGCATTTCAGTAAAAAGCAAAAGGTTTATACAATCTGAAAAGAAACAAAGAAACAAGAGCATACAACTGTATTTTAGAACACTAAAAATGCTATCTTTAAAAAACAATATAACTTTGCCCTAAATACTGCTATTTCTTTTTATAATATGATTTCTTAAAAAAATTTAGCCCACCAAGAAGCAAATTCAAAGTACAAAAGGAGTCCTAAGTTTCCTCAAAGACAATACGGTAATTAAATAATGTAAAACAATACTCTGTGTAAAATCATTTTGTTGCAACTATACATTTCAGAAATGATTTTGGAGGAGTAATTGAAATTGAGTTAGCTGCTTGTTGTTTTCCCATGGAAGATATCAGGTTGATAAGAGTTGCGTTAGGCAGGAATACACAGAAACTAAGGATAAGTGTTGAAGTTTACTCTTTCCTTCTCCGCTACCCATGCTGATGAAAAATTCACTGTGTCCAAGAATTTATACAGATTAAAGGAAGTGATTATATTTTATCAAACATACAACTTAATCTAAGCATATTAAATATTTTAGAATATGATATTAAATGGTATATTTAATAATATTAGACACATATGTAATCCAGGGATAACATTTTGTTGTGTTTATTTCTGTTTATTTGTGACACACACATCTTTTAAAAATGAGTATAATCCATATTTACTTTTAAACCCAATTATCCTTCTTTTATCATTAAAGAGCCTTATAAAATTGTGATTACCTACATGGTATTTCATGTTACATATATTTCATATTGTCCTTAGTAATCCCTTTATTATGGATTATAATTTTTCAATTTTCTCCAATAAAAGGAACTTTTTAATGAACTATCCTAAATATGCCTTAAATATGAGTCTTTGTACTTAGCTATAATGTTTTGCAGGAAAAAATTCCTAAAATGTAAAACTTAAGTTTCTTAAGATGTTCTGAATTCTGCTCACCAGAAATACATATTAATTTATACATACAACCACAGGTGAATACCCTTTTCAAAATGCGCTTACAAAAACTAAAAGATTTTCTTTCTTTCCCCTTTTAGGTTTATGACTGTCAATTTTACAGTGGTAGAACTAAAGTTACCTTTAAAGAAATAAAAAACAAAGTCTGCAATGGCTGCAGGTTCTGGAAATTCACAAAGAAGGCATGGATAAGGATCTGCAGGTAGGTCAATTAGGGCTAGCAGCGGGGCACTTACTGTTGGCAGCAGCAGAAAGCCAGGTAATAACTTTAATGACCACGGGAGAGTCTGGGTACTGTCATCAGACTCAGAGATTGACCTAAGGCATTATAATCTAAGGAAATGCCTGCAGTGAGTTCAAAGATTCACTTTTTCCTTAGTTCTACTAGGGAACATATTTTCAGTAATGGTTGATAATAGCATATATTTAATAAGCTTATGGAGACATATTTATTTCCTTAAATGTTGAAAGTGTATACATTATCCACAAATACAAGCTGAAACAGTGTGTCTTCAATTTTGTGTCTGAAAATCATTCAGAAATAATATCAAAACTTTATATTCTTGGTACATGTCAGTTGGAGATCCCATATGAAGTATTTGGGGAAGGGGCAGGATAATGAACTACACAAAAAATGGCCAACAACTTTCCAAAATTAATAACACACAAACCCAGATACATATCAAGCACAATAGAGTAAAAATTATTGAACAATTAATTAATTAAATCACACTTTGGCATACCCTTTTAAACTGCAGAAAACAAAAAGACAAAGAAAATATTGAACAAAGTGAGACCAAAAAATTAAACAACCAAATAAATCAAAACTTTACCTACACAGGAACAAGAACAATAATTATAGCAGACTTCTCATCAGAAACCTTGCAAGTAATGGGAGTAAAATATTCAAAATGTTGAAAGAAGAGAAAAATCCTTTAACCTAGAATTCTACACCCAGTGAAATTATCTTTTAAATGTAAAGGAAAAATGAAGATTCTTAGTTAAATAATTCTGGGAATTCAGTGTCATCAGACCTGCTCTGTAAGAAATACTAAAATTAGTTTTTTAGGAAAAAAGAAAGACAAATAATGTAGGTCGACTCTTCGGTCTGCAAAAAAAAAAGGTTAGAACATTGGGTAAGAAAGCCATCAGAGAAAGGCAAATCAAAACCACAATGAGATACCATCTCACACCAGTTAGAATGGCAATCATTAAAAAATCAGGAAACAACAGGTGCTGGAGAGGATGTGGAGAAATAGGAACACCTCTACACTGTTGGTGGGAATGTAAACTAGTTTAACCATTGTGGAAAACAGTGTGGCAATTCCTCAAGGATCTAGAACTAGAAATACCATTTGACCCAGCCATCCCACTACTGGGGATATACCCAAAGGATTATAAGTCATGCTGCTATAAAGACACATGCACACATATGTTTATTGCAGCACTATTCACAATAGCAAAGACTTGGAATCAACCCAAATGTCCATCAGTGACAGATTGGATTAAGAAAATGAGGCATATATACATGATGGAATACTATGCAGCCATAAAAAGGGTGAGTTCATGTCCTTTGTAGGAACATGGACACAGCTGGAAACCATCATTCTCAGCAAACGATCACAAGAACTGAAAACCAAANACCTCTACACTGTTGGTGGGAATGTAAACTAGTTTAACCATTGTGGAAAACAGTGTGGCAATTCCTCAAGGATCTAGAACTAGAAATACCATTTGACCCAGCCATCCCACTACTGGGGATATACCCAAAGGATTATAAGTCATGCTGCTATAAAGACACATGCACACATATGTTTATTGCAGCACTATTCACAATAGCAAAGACTTGGAATCAACCCAAATGTCCATCAGTGACAGATTGGATTAAGAAAATGAGGCATATATACATGATGGAATACTATGCAGCCATAAAAAGGGTGAGTTCATGTCCTTTGTAGGAACATGGACACAGCTGGAAACCATCATTCTCAGCAAACGATCACAAGAACTGAAAACCAAATACCGCATGTTCTCACTCATAGGTGGGAATTGAACAATGAGATCAGTTGGACACAGGAAGGGGATCATCACACACCAGGTCCTATTGTTGGGAGAGGGGGAGGGATAGCATTAGGAGATATACCTAATGTAAATGAAGAGTTAATGGGTGCAGCACACCAACAAGGCACATGTATACATATGTAACAAACCTGCACGTTGTGCACATGTATCCTAGAACTTAAAGTATAATTAAAAAAAAAGAAAGAATTGAAAGTAAACAAAAAACAAACAACAAATAAAAATGCTCCTTTTTTCCTTATTCTTAATTGACCTAAGAAATAACTATGAAAGTAATAATAATAAAAATATATTAATTAATTCATTTATCCATATTTCACTTATGTAGATAAATGAGAGCAACAACAATATCACAAAGGCCATGAGGGAGGATTTGTTAAAAGGTGCCTGTGCTGCATGGGAATGTACATAGTGTTACTTGCAAATGGACTTACATTAATTAAAAATGTATACTGAAATCTCTAGGGCAACAACTAACAAATTTTTTAAATGTATCTTATAGAATAACATACTCAGTTAAAACGAGAGAAGGCAAAAAAGAGAAGGATAAAGAAACAAGGCACAAATATAACAAATATAAACCAGTTACAGAAATGGTAGGTATTGTCGTATATATATTTATGGTCACTTTAAATGTGAGTGGTATAAATGCTTCAATTGAATACAGATATCCTCAAAATGAATTTTTAAAAATACCTAATTACATGTTGGCTAAAAGAAACCTTCATTAAATATAAATGTTTGGATACATTAAAACTAAAGGGATGGAAAAATAGACACCATGCTATTATGGAATGAATATTTTCACAAAATTTGTACTCTGAAGTTTTTACCCCATGTGTGACTATATTGGGAGACAGGGTCTCTAAGGAAGTAATTAAGGTCAAATGACGTCAAAAGGCTGGGGCCCAGATTTGAAGGGAGTAGTGTTGTTGTAAGAGACATGGTCTATTCCCATGCACCAAGGAAAGGCAATGTGAAGACATAGTGAGAAGGTGGCCATCTAAACTCAGGAAGACAGCCCTTAACCAGAAACTGAATTTGTCAGTATCTTGACCATGGATTTGCAGCCTCCAAAACTGTGAAAAATTAAATTTATTTGCTTAAGCCACCAGTTTGTTTTATTTTGTTATAACAGCCTGAGCAGACTAAAACACACAGAAAAAGCAGATTTCAGAACAAGAAACTTATCAAGGATCAAGAAGGCCACTGCATGATGATAAAGGGATGATTTCTCTAAAAAAACATAACAATCTATAACATGTATCATCTAATAACAACACATTAAAATATATGAGGCTAAAACTGATAGAACTGTAAGGAAAAATAGCTTATGTTTGGGTAGTGGTGTTTTCTTACTATATTTTTTAAATCACCCAGGAATTATTTGTAATAAATGGTGAGCAATATGAACTATAAAGTTAGAAATTTTTTGGAAATAGCAACTTTATTCTCAAACACTTTTCAATCTTAAAATCTGCCAAATAACACAAAGTAAGATGCTAGAAGCAATAAAATTCGTAATACATAAAGTTCATCTAAAATGGCTGATTTTATATCACTGAAAACGTGTAAGATCATTTCACTGATGAAAGGATATCCTGCAATTAGTTCATGACTTTGCTAAAAAAGAATTCCTTGCTAGTGTCAAAACAGGGAATTTCAAAAGTCATTTATATATAAAAATTATTCAGACGAGTAACAGTAATTAGCTACTATTTTAAAAAGTCTCCAACATTACATTAGAATCCAAATCTGGAAAACATTAATTATAAGACATACAGAAAATTTAAAGGGTCAACTTTCATGCTTTCTGTATCTTTTTACTTACAACATCAAACAGGCAGGCACCCACACACACACACACACACACACACACACATACACACACTTGCTTTTCAGGGTCTGCTTTTTGTTCTTACACAAATAGATTTCAACCCTTTTCAGTATATTAAATGCAGTTAGCCTCCTTGGTTCCTATTTTTTGTGCCTTTGTTCATGATTTTTATTATTAAAATAAAAGAACTTGATCTCCCAGCAGTTTCTGAGCAGACAAAATGTCTTCCTAGAAGGTGAGGAGACTTGTACTGATGGTACCAGACCTGGGAGGGAGGAAGTTAACCACAATGACAATAGCAAGCAACATGCAGCTTTTTTATTATTTAAAATTGAAAGCAAGTTTAGTTGTCATTTTACAGAAAAATAAAATAAAGCGTATTTTGTTGTTGAGTCTGAATGATGAATGCCTCCTAACTCTTCATACTAGAAAGAAAATATGTTGTTTTCTTTTCTTCTTTTCCATTTGACAAAAAAACAAAAAAAAAAAAAAAAAAGTCATTCCAAAAAAGATATTGCTGGTCTTTCATACCCACATTTTCTCTTAACAATTGTAAATCATTTCTAAACATTTTTGTGTGAACATGTGAAGGCAAGAAATAATGTCAAATGGCATATTTTAAGCATTTTATTAAGCATTAACATTATACTATGTTAATCAAATAATTTAACCCCTTCCTTCTTCTCTCTGACCGTATTCAATCTCGATCTGCTCCTGTTCTCACCTTGAATTACATTCGATATGCACGCGTGCTTGTCCAATTCGAATTCTTGGAGCTATTGTTTAGATGTGTATTCTTACAAACAGTTCTGAAATCAAGTCTTATTTGTAGAATTCTATCATTTGTTAAGTTCTCAATGTTCTGAGGTGGGTCATGTCCTTAATATTAGTTTCTAATTCTCTAATTATTTAAATTTGTAAAGTACGTAAGGAAATATTGACCTCAGAATACACATGAACCCCCTACAGAATTATAACCTATTATAATTCGTTAACATGAGGAATAACATTCCTCAAGGTGAGTGGTGCTGCTCACTGGTTTTCTGGTGGCGATTGGTATATATATATTTTAGACGGAGCCTCGCTCTGTCACCCAGGTTGTAGTGCAGAGGCGCGATCAGGGCTCACTGCAAGCTCCACATCCCAGGTTCATGCCATTCTCCTGCCTCAGCCTCCTGAATAGTCGGGCTGGGACTATAGGCGCCCACCACCACACCCTGCTATATATTTGTTTTTTATTTTATTTTATTTTATTTTTTGGATTTTTAGTAGAGACAGGGTTTCACTGTGTTAGCCAGGATGGTCTCGATCTGACCTCGTGATCCGCCCACCTCAGCCTCCCAAAGTGTTGATTACAGGCATGAGCCAAGGCGCCCGGCCAGTGATTGGTATTCTAACAGAATGTGGGTGGCCAGTGATTGGTATTCTAACAGAATGTGGGGACCATTTTCTTTCAAGCCACTCTGAATTAGACATTGCTTCCTAGTTTAACAACCCCAGGGGTTAAAAAATTATCTTTACTCTTCACATCAGGAGAAACTTGGTAAGTCTTTCTTATACCACATGCCTAACCTGAATCAAATCCAATTTAATACTAGAAGCTTTTGCACTGATCTGGAAAACAATTTTAAGATAATTTGAAAGCATAATTTTACTAATTGTGTTCATCAGAATATAAAGTTATGTGTCTAGTTTATGTCATGACTCAAATGCTATATGTTCCATTATAGATGAACAAAAGAACATACAAATTATTGCATCTTTGCATTGTCCAATTAGGCCTCTATTAATTACACCTTATGTCGTTTGAGTCTAAAGAAACTGCATTTCAGTCATGACCCACTTTTTCCTCTATTTATAATTGGAACAGTGTTATTTTCTTTTAATGAAATTGCAGTCACAATGTACCTGAGGTAGAAGCCTAAATAATTTGTGTTAACCTGATTATGGATGGTTATAATATTTTGATCATGATTTTTACTATTTAATAATTTTGAATCATGAAAAAATGAGCAGAGCACCTTGATTATATACTGGAAAGATAGAAATATGTTCTCCTTATCACCTATCTCCATTAATTATCTTTCTCCATACCTTCTCTCAATGGGGTGAAACATTACTCATATTGCTAGTATGTACATCAAGGCAATGGAAGTAAAAGCATATTTATTCAGAAGACAAATATATCACAAAATGAGCTAAATGTATTGAAAATCAATTATAAAATACTGATATCCAGTAAACATGAGAAAATATTTTCAACCACGCTGTATTTAAAATTGTGTCTACATAACCAGTGAGCAGGTTTTTTAATAAAATAATAAGTGGAGTGAATAAATGCAAAATGAACACCCTCATTCATGGTTTTTCAAACCATGGTTCTCTGGTTCTATATATCTGCTATTCAACTAGCAAATTAACTTAAGGATGAATACATATGTTTGAATAATACATGTAGTAATCACTTTGGCATTATCAATACAGCTTTAATATATTTAGACAGGTACAGGGCTATTTGAAACTATCTACTAAATGATAGTCCAAAGTTTCAGATATAAAGCCCTATTTAAGTTACGAATAAAGTGGGATGTTATATAACTACATTTCTAGGCCTCACAGAATTATTATTGATTGAATTGTATACCTACACAGATTTTATATGCTTTCTTTTATAATGAATATATGGTACACATTATTTATATTTCATTGATAACAGTGGCTTATTTCAAGTTACAAGAGTCTCCTAATACTCTTGTTATTGTTACAAAACGATGTACAAGCCTAGTAAATAATTAATTTTAAAGCTATCATTAAAACTTTATAGCTACAACTTAATAACCATTTAGAGAGACACATTTTTTCTCTCCTTGATCTGTATGGACAAAATTTTATTCATTATTAAAATTTTGTTTTTTAGAGTGTGATTCTTAAAAAGAACCCACATAACATCTGATTCATGAAAAGCATTGTTAGAAGGAGGGTAGTTCTGATGCAAGTTTGACAATTAATAATATATCTTAGATAAGGGTTTTAAAGAAACAATTAAAAAGATACAATATAATTTTCTTTAACAATCTTTCATCTTTAAAATGTACACCAGAAGAAAAGAAAACAGAGTGAGAAGTAAACCTTCATATTCACTGATGCTTGTGAGTAGTGTAAGTGATAAGCTGACTGAACCAAGGCTGGAGGACAGCAAAAGAGGACACCTGCCTCAACAGATCCTGGGGCAAAGTCAGCAGAAATGAGAACTCTGTTGCCAACACTAATTAAGCAGTTCTTCATATAAAAGAGAAAATATATATAGTCTTTCTGATATGATGGAAGAACAGAGACTCAAGAGCCAAAGAGAAATAAAAGTGAGGCCCATTTAGATTAAAGGAATCGAGAATGCTGATAATCATTGAAAACGTAGTCTAAGACTTAAAAGACGAGCTTAATATGAAGCAAAATAAAATGTAAGAAGGAATCAAATTGAAAATAGTATACACGTAAACAAAACAGATTGAAAAGATACAAAAATAATGTTCCAGAAAATGATAAGAGCAAATATTTTCTAACTATAAAATCAAAAATTGAAGAAAAAATTATAGTAAAATACTAAAACCTAGTCACATGTAAAGGAAAACATTGTTGCTGATTAATTTGAGTTACACTCTAGTGTCACAAAGGACTTCAAAAATAAAGACACCTACTAGTATCTAGACAGAAGGTCACCTCTAAGAGGAAAAATTAGCCTCATATCTTATGTTTTCTCAAAACACACTATGGAATTATTGTCTTCAAATTCCTCAAGGCAAGTTAAGTGTGACCTAAGAAACTGCTGTCCAAGAATAGGCAAAATTAAATATTTTTTATTATTCTAAAACATGGAAGGTACTGTATGTTTGTAGATTTCATCTTTATGCATAATAGAAGATAAATAGTTATTTTTAAAAATTGATAAACCCAATAACAGAATAATATAATTTAAAGATATAAAGTTGGGCCAGGCGCAGTGGCTCATGCTTGTAATCCCAATACTTTGGGAGGCCAAGGAGGGTGGATCACGAGGTCAGGAGATGGAGTCCATCCTGGGTAACATGGTGAAACCCCGTCTCTACTAAAAACACAAAAACTTAACAGGGCGTGGTGGCCGACGCCTGTAGTCCCAGGTACTCAGGAGGCTGAGGCCAGAGAATGGCCTGAACCCGGGAGGCGGAGCTTGCAGTGAGCCGAGATCCTGACACTGCACTCCCGCCTGGGCGACAGAGCAAGAGTCCATCTCAAAACAAACAAACAAACAAAAAAAACAAAACGAAAACAAAAAACAAAAACAAAAAAAAGAAAAAATATATAAAGTTACTACCTAACAGAACCATTTTAGAATCATAATAATATTACTCAAATTCGAACTATAAATGGAGGAGTGAGGAGTGGAGGAAATAAGAAATACACGTGCTGTATTTTCTCTTCTTTTATCGCAGTAAATTAGCAATTAAAATCCTATAAGGTTATAACATTTCTAAATATTCCAAATTACTACAGGAACATTGACAAATTTATATCGTATAAATTTACAAAGGTAAACAGTACAGGAACTAAGCAGTTTTTACTTATTCCAAATTACTACATGGAGAACTTCTACTAGCACATACAAAAATAAACCATATGGCTAAATATATAATAACAATGGTTTCAAAATATAAAGCATTACATAAAATAGGATGTCAGAATTAAGAACATATATTTTATATCAATAAGTAAATGTAGATCTCCGCAATCAAAAGTCATGTCATAATGATTCAATGAACAGAATCCAAGCACAGGTGCTATTCAAGAATTACGTAAACCAAAGTCATTTAGCAACCATGAAGCTCAACGGTGAGATGAAACATGTCAGGTACACACTGAAGGAAAGGAAAGGAAAAGGAGAGGGAGGGGAAATGGGAGGGAGATGGGAGGGAAGTGGAGATGAAAGGGGAGGGGAGGGGCGAGGGAGAGGGAGGAGGGAAGGAAGGGAGGAAAAAAGAGAAAGAAAAAAGGAATCTTTAAAGCAATAACACCCAAACATGATTTTAGGGTCAACATTTTTGTGACCAAATAAACGCAGTTTTCACTTTATATACTATATATTCCTCATGAAGTTCTTTCAAGAATATGTATGAAAGAACGGCAGAACGTTGCTTTTCAGAAACAAAATATATAAGGAAATATACGTTCTTCTCATTGAAGAGGCAATATTTTCTCATATTTTTAAAGTTCTACTTATATGTATGTGGGACTCAGTCTGTTAAAATTTTATTAAAAATTCAGGTAAACATTTTCCTCTCTTGACAATCTGTAGAATATTTGTTTTCTCTTGCCAGGGTTAATGAGTCAACTTTAAGAATCAAATGAGTCAGGAATCTGTTGCTCTAGTTTGGACCTAGCTAGTTCCTTTTGAAAGCAATAAGCGAGGATACGTTAAGCATACATTTCTTTAATATATCCAAAGTACTCTCTTTTTTCCAATTAAGAACTCTTACAACTTGACAACAGTTGATTAATAACTTCTTATGAATTGAAAGATATTTATCATTTAGTAATGAATTCAAAGGTATATATTATTTAGTAATGTACATGAAAATATGAAATGACTGAAATGAAAAGTTGATTAAAAACTTTCATAATTAGAAAGGTTTAGAAACAAATAGAAATTTGCATAAGTGCAATAGGAAATCAGTATGAAGTTTGATCATAATTTGCTGATATTATTTTGCATTTATTTGATTCAGAAATTCACTTCAAATATTTTCTCACGAACACATATGCACAAAGATGGATGATGTATATGGACCCTGAAGCAACTTAGTGTCCATCACTAATATTACATAATGATCTAACAATGAAGGATGCTATCATGTGGATAACAAAAAGAATAAAATAGATCTCAATATGCAGAAATGAAAGAATCTTCAAGATATAAGTGAAAGAATGGTTAGAAGGAATCATATTTTTCTCTCATACCTATGTAAACCTTGCATGTTTCTGGAAAGATGCGTACAAAACGAGGATGAGTTGTCTCTCGTAGGGGCAACTGGGGATCTTGGGTGGAAAGGAGACTTACTTTCCTCATTTTAACTATGAATACTATTTGTGTGTTTGTATGTGTATATACACACATACACATACATACATGGGGGAAAAGAATGTATTTCAATTAATTTTAACGAGGTAAAAAGTAAGTGCTTGACAAGAAACTATGAAGAATATTAAGTTACTTTGTGATAATGTTTGAATATGAGTTTATATTCTTATAATAAACTATTAGCATATCACCATGGTCAAGAGGAAAGTTGTATTTATTTTAAACATTACATGAGACTCAGCCTTAGAATCATAAAATATCCCTTATATTGTAAAATAATTTTAAGTAGATTGATTTGACAAGCTCTGATTATATTCTTTGTGCTAAGGTTGATCATAATCAACTTTCTAAGACATTTCATACTAATCTGAAATGTAAAAAAGGTACTCACGTTTTCCTGATTTTATATCTGTTTCCAAATTGAATGAAGTTGTATAATGTAATGTTTATTATTTTACATTTTGAAAAACAGAAAACTCTTTAATTTGTAATTTATTTTTTATTTACCAATGTAGCAATGTGCTAGCTAATTAAAAATAATAAAGAGTAACATTTTCTCACTCAACAATCAGCTTTCTGGCTATCTAATTTTCTCTCCACAACTTTGCCCTTTTATAAGAAACATTTTTTTAAAAAAATCTGACCACTCAAAATAATCCCCAGTTGACAATAGCTTTCACTGTGTGAGAAACAGAAAAGACCGGGTATACAGTCTTAACTCTTAAAAGCAGGAAAGGTGATGGCTGGAGACATGAGGATGACAATTTGACAAAGAGATCAGAGATGAAAAATGTTGAAAGTAGTTACAGAGTCAGTTCACTGAAAACTACAGTGACGAATGTTCCTAAGGATAGCTAAAATATTAAATATGCCATTAAATCAGTCTTGATGGCTGTATTTAGAAAGAACATTACCCATAAAATTTGTGATGTATGTACAGCATAATAATTATTATTAAAAGGGCTTAGTGTTTCTAGAGATAAATGGTAGTTACCCGTGGTATTATAGGAAATTTTTCCTAATATTAAAAGGATACTATTGTAAATAGAAACATTCAAGCCCCAAAATGTAGCTTAAGTCGCGATAGTAAAATAGAAATGTACTTTAAAAGACTCAAAATTTAAATACTTGAAACAAACTGAAATACTAAAATGATTAAGAAAAAAAAAAACTTCTCAATTAAAGAGCAATACTAGAGATGAATATAATGAGAATGTGGGAATACCCAAAGACTTTTATTATGAATTATGTGATATGACAAGTAAAATCACACAATTCTCTCATATCTGCCCACACGTAGCAGTATCACTTTATATTGTTCTATGTATAGAGTTTTTACCTTTCTCTTTACTTCTTTACTTCTCTTTTGTGGGTGAATTTACATATGTAAAATGGAAAACAAAAAAGGGCAGGTGTTGCAATCCTAGTCTCTGATAAAACAGACTTTAAACCAACAAAGATCAAAAGAGACAAAGAAGGTCATTACATAATGGTAAAGGGAACAATTCAACAAGAAGAGGTAACTATCCTAAATATATATGCACCCAATACAGGAGCACCCAGATTCATAAAGCAAGTCCTTAGAGACCTACAAAGAGACTTAGACTCCCACACAATAATAATGGGAGACTTTAACACCCCACTGTCAACATTAGACAGATCAAGGACACAGAAAGTTAACAAGGATATCCAGGAATTGAACTCAGCTCTGCACCAAGCGGACCTAATAGACATCTACAGAACTCTCCACCATAATCTACAGAACATACATTCTTCTCAGTATCACAGCACACTTATTCCAAAATTGACCACATAGTTGGAAGTAAAGCACTCCTCAGCTTTTGGAATTATCTCTTTATCTTTTTTTCCTTTTGCTAACAGAGAAGGGATCTGTGGACTTACCCTTTAAAACAAGAAATATCTCCTTTTCATAACTATGCCCAAGTTTATAGCTTTTACTAATATTTTCCCTCCTTGAGTCATGAGTGATGGCAGTAAAAGGTCTTACCCTTTCTGTTACCTCTGCAGCGTCCGCTTACAATTTGAAGGCTGTGTGAAAAATAGCAACTGTGACCTTCTTGATCTTGGCCATGCATCCTCCCCTTGGTTTGCTAGATATTTCCTAAGTGTGCTGAAGTATTACATTTTTCTAAAGAAAAGTATTTCTTTGTTATCAAATCAAAAAAAGAAGATCTTTAAAAAATATGAGATGATAACTACACAAAACTGGGTAAGAATGTGGATATCTTAGATTACAAAATATATTTTAAATAAAGAAAACTCAAAGCATAATATAAGTATATATACCATTAAATTGTACAAGGTTGGTGGGAAAGACTTATTTAGAATTTTGAAAATACTTGTATTAAATAACATTAACATAATTATATGTAATCATAATATAAAATATAGCATAATATATAATGTATCTTATATATAATTATCTATATTATATATACTTGCTTAATATCACCTATAATTATTGAATATTACTTATATATTTAATATTACATATAATGCCTATCACTTATAATATATTATATATAATATATTAAAATTTTGGCTTATCTAGCAAGAAAATAAATTGGTTTTTAACTTTAAACTTATAGGGGTGTGTGTGTGTGTGTGTGTGTGTGTGTGTGTGTATTATAACTAGGATTATCCACAAACTCGAATGGTTGTCCTAATGAGGTAGATAATTCCATCACATAAAGCTTTTTGTAATCATGTATATGGGATATTGTAAAATGCACTTCCATTTAGGGTTGAAAGTTGGGTAAGGACCTAATATCTTGCTCTATTTCTGAAATTGTATTTTCTTGTGAAATATTTGGAGAGATGTCATAAGTAAGTGAGTGTAAATTTGAATGAGGCTGAGACTCAATTAAGTAAGAACTTACTAGAAATGAAGCACAACTTTCTGGGACTCAATAAGCATGTGTTAAAGAAAAGGAGTTAGACTATTCAATAATTATTAAATTTATACTATACTAGAAACTAATACAAATTACATTCAAATAGCTGTATTTTATATAGCAGCTTGTATGTACCAGGCATTGTTTTAAACATGTAAGTTATATTTTGCATATAACCTAAACCTCCCAGCATCCACAAAATAAGTATTCTTAATATTATAATAATTTAAAAAATGAGGGGAATTAATTGCAGAGAGGCTAGTATGCAGAAAAGCTTGGATTCAAACTCCTGCTGTTGGGCTCCTTATTCCCCAGTTTTAACCACCACAACTACTACAATCTCAATCTTTGCTGTCTTCTCCTCTGCTTCCTGGAGTGAAATCCCTTTGTACCAATTGAAACCTTTCCTAGAAAATGAATACACTTATTACTGCTATGCATGCTCCGCTTCCAAACTTTCCATTTTAGACTTTAAAACTTCCATATTTTATGTTCCATCTGGACATTTCCAATGTTAGTACATATAGACATATATTCCTATATATAAAATACTTTAAATGTGTTATTCTACCATTAAATTAAAAGTTAATGTTTTGTAATCAAAATTGCTTTAATAAATTTAAAAGTTCTAAAATTACATATTTAAAATCACCTAAATAAAAGTTTAAAAGACTTTTCAACAGTGTTCTAAGAAATACATTAGTAAGTTTTTCAACATAATTCTGTGTCTTTCAGAAAGTGGATTGTTATAGAAATTTCAATATTATTAAATACTTTTTAATTATTACGAGAAAATGGAAATTACTTGAAATGCTCTAATATATTAAATACTATTATTAGGTAAATCTGTACACAGTATTTATTATAATTCTAGCTAGCAAGCATAGTTTAAAAATGAGTTGTTCTTTGGAAATAAATACTCTGAAATACATCCACCAGGACACCAATATTGCCTGCTTTATTTTAATCACGAATATCACATAAACATTTCTACAAAATGTTTAAAATAATGTATTGGATCAAAATGTATATGCATACCAATTACTAGCAATAAGATTGTCACCTCTGGTAATGGTCTATATTAAACCGTCATTTGTATATTCTGTTTGTCTTTTTCTTTGATTTTCACTTCATTGATTACTGGTGTGTTAGTCAATTTTGCATTGCTGTATAGGAACACTGAGGCTGGGTAATCTAGAAAGCAAATAGGTTTATTTGGCTCACAGTTCTGCAGACTGTACAAGAAGCACAGTACTAGCATCTGCTTCTGGTGAAGCCTCAAGAAGCTTTTACTGATGGTGCAAGGTGAAGGGGTGACAGGTGTGTCACATGGCAGGAGAAGGAGCAAGAGAGAAGAGGGGGTGTATAGCTCCTTTAAACTATCGTCTCTCTCATGATCTAATGCAGTGAAAACTTGCTTATTACCAATGGGATGGCCCCAAGCCATTTAAGATCTGCTCCCATGACCCAAACACCTCCCGCTAGGCCCTGCCTTTGATATTGGGGATCACAGCTCCACACCCATGAGATATGGAGGGGACAAATATCCAAACCATATCACTTGGTAAAATTAAAAACATTTTTATATGTTTATTGACAATGTATGTTCCCTTTCTTTGAAATTCCTATTTATGTGTTTTGCTTCTTTATCTATTGCTAATTTTTCTTTGTCTATTTCCAAATTGTAATTTATCATTTTATTTTGTTCCATTGGATTATAATTTTATAATATGCCTTTGATAAACAAAACGTTTTACTCTTAATGTGGCAAATATATAAATGAAATGTCCACTGTTTTGTAAAGAGAAAGAGAAGATTGCCATTATCAAGTCTTGGAAAATATGGTAAATTGATGTTCAATGTAGCCATCTGGGAAATCTTTTTGAGAAAATATTTAAAAATTTGACCTTCTAATACCCTAAAGCCCTTAACTTCCAAGATGTTCAAAATCGACTCTGACACATTTATACTGGGAAACCTATACAAGAATGTGTACAGAAATCCTGTTCATAATCACAGTGTTGTATATCCCCTCAATAAATATATTGCAGCTCTAAAAATTAATCAGCAGGAGCTACACACAAAACATGGATGAATCTTAGCAACATATTATTGAGCAAAAATCATAAGCACAATACAATTTTTAAAGGTTTTAAAGTAAAGATGACCAAGGACAGTCCCTAACTGATGATGCTCAATTTAGGATTTTTTGACTTTATAATGTTTCAGAGCCATCACAGTTTCAACATAATGTATGGTATTCAAATAATAACATAAGATATTCAATCCCTTATTATAAAATAATCTTGGTGTTAGATGATAGGCTAATGTAAATGTTCTGAGCATATATAAGGTACAATGGGAAAGAGCAATAATTTACAATTGCAAGTTTTCTAAAGCAAATTCTCTAAGGAAGGAATGCCAGTAGCCTGTAGTCAAGAACAAACTTGTCTGAAGCTTTGTAAAGCCAAAGCAATATGATGTAACTATTATATTAAGATACACAAAAGTGTAATAACAGATGAGAGTTCCATGAGCTAATGATAACAATGAATCATAAACTATGGTTTATAATTATTCTATATTATTATAGATTGCTATTTTATGAACTTGAGATGCACAAAAATACATACAAGAGGATTTTAATATATATATATATGTCACTTTACTTATCTATTTGAATTAGATACAAAAGAATTGCATTTGTCAAATAACTTATGGGCATATTTTAAATTAAAGGAAAAGTTGTGTATAATTGCTAGACTATTAAAATTTTGAAGGAAATCTGTTATACACCCAACAATGATAGAGAAAATGCCACTTTATATGTAATTTCATTATAGTTGAAAGAAACCTTTATATATAGACATTGTAGAAACAAATTTGTTGTATTTCAATGAGTCACAATTTATAAAAGATAACTCCTCATTGATTTTAGCAATATTTATCTCCCTAAGAGAGTGTTCTTAAATGCAGCTATATATATAGTTTTCCTAATAGTCTTTACTTGTGATATCCCTCTTACACACAAATACTTGGCCACCTCCTGAATCTAGGAATGTGTATTTTGTTTAGCACTGATATTTCATCTTTGAATCAGAGACCTACTTGCTCTTTCTGCCCTAATTGCCATCCATTTAGAGGGTAAATATTGTTTGGGTGGAGTGGAGTCCTCCAATAGACATGACAAAGTAGTTTGCAATTTGCTCCAATTTTCAGCCCTTATCAGAATAATCTCCTATAGTAAGGGTAAATGTAAATCATTTTTTGTAAGTTCAGACAAACATGGAATGTCATTCAAGAAAAATTTAGCCCTCCCATTGTTTGATGGAAGATAATAAACTACAGTGAGACAAATCAGACCTTGTTAAACAGACCATATGATTTAGGCAGTTGCAAGTCTGTGGCTTTTCAAATAGATCATTTTCTTTCTGCCTTTTCTGGGCTGTCATCCACTTCATTTACATAAATTCTTGTGGGAGGATGGGCATTACAACAAAATTGATCACCAAGTTTCAGTGAAAATAGTCTGTGGATATAACCTTTTCCAACAATGCTTGAGAAACATGCCTGATAAAAGGTCATTGAAAACAACACCCTGCTTTTCATGTTGAGGCAGCATTTCCAAAAAGGGAGAAATTACTCATCACTGCCAATGTCATCTCATTGTGAGTTTTCTTGTCTAATATGACCTGAGAACTTCTATAAACACATAGAAGAGTGTTGCATGCCGACTAGCTTTTCTTAAAGGAAAATAAACACTCTCTTCATAGGTATTTAGCACTCAATGTATTTAATAATCCTATATTCTTGGAAAAGCAATGTATGTTTCACACTACTCCGTTATGCCAATCACTATGTCTTTATAATACTACAAAGTTAAAAAGTTGAGAAACATTCAAAAGAGAAAAGCATCCAAGATTCAAATTTTTTTCCATAAAAGTACCAGAGAAGTCTATGCATCATGTGAAAAGTAATTATACAATTTCTTTTTACTGATAGGCAAGTAAGACTTAAGTAAAACAGTTTCCTCTTATCATTTAATATTGCCTTAATTCTATTGCAATCAAATTATTTACGTGAAATTAATATTTAAACAAAATCATTTCAGATTTAAAAATGTTCTTTAAATTCTTTAATTTTTCTAAAGTAATCAAAAAAAGGAGAAGAAAGCTTGTTTTGGCTTATGGGCTCTCAACACTTTTTAATTACAAAGCAGCTGTGTAGAAACATGGCAATCCATTATGCAGAGAAGAAAGGAAAGCATGTTACATTTTTAAAGGTTGAATCTAATCTAAATATTTGTTGAGAATACAGAGTAAGCAGAAGGATAAATCTTTGTCATCAATTTTCATGTATCTTGGAAAGATATACACCTGGAAGATTTATTTCTTAGATAAAAGTATTTAGTTTGCAAAGTAAACTCCAGAGGAAAGCGGACACATTTAGAAGGGGGAATGTGATAAGCATCCAATTGGACTTAACAGAGACAGAAGGAGAAATCAACACAGGGAAGGACAAAATGCATCTTAAAGCAATTATCCACAAAACGGCAGCAGCTGTTCAAGTTTTTGGATGATTGGGATTCTGAGAAGTCCAGATAGAAACATATGGTATAGTTCATCACAAAACGATTTAAAGCTATTATTGTTCATGTTATATCTTTATGTTATTCTCAATGAAAGTTAATAGGTACATAGATTTTTCTGTGGTATATCATGAATGTGTAATGAGTCTGAGGTCCACATTCATTTAACTGTGTCAGAGATAGGTTGTTCCTTAATAGTTTTATGCAAAAAATAAATTTAATCGACATGCACATAAAATAAGCCTATAATTTATATTAATATTTCATATGTATATACTACATATAGCTGTATGACAGAGCATGAAGGTTTATGCCGTTACTTTTGATCGTTCAGGTAAAATTCAGTTAGTAATAAAAGAAACCACTAAGTTTTAAAAGCCATGTGGCATATTTTTTCTTAAAATATACATACACTGCATTCAGAAAAAAATAAGAAGTATCCATTAGCACCTCCCACTTATTTGTGTGGGCCCAACAAAATTTTAACACTTACAAAAGGAAGTGATAATGGTGACATTTAAAAACACTGCTTTCAAGGGCTGGGGAGACTTTATTTAAAAAAAAAATTAGAACAAACACCATTTTCTAGTTTGTGGAAAAGAAAAAATATATGTATAAGATAAAATTATCATTTATTAGAATAAAGACATTTTTGAAGTTATACTGAAAATTTGCAAGGTGAATTTCAGTTAACTTGATATACATAATACAATCTGTTATGAATAAAAATGTCTACATGGTTTATAATACTTAAGGCCCCACTAACTTTCTAATCAACTAAAAGTAATTAAGGCAACATTGTACAATTTAGATAAAGGCTGTTAAAACCATTTTTTACACCTACAATATAAGTCATTTTTGTTTGTTTTGCTACTTGGACTTCAGTTAAAAAATTAGGATAAATTTTCGGGATGAAGTTAAAAAGTAGAGAGAGGCATTACAGAATAGAAAAATGGGATGACCCACTGTGTGTGGAGATTTTCTTCATGGTCCCAGTTTTCCCGTGAGGAAATTCAACTTTAAATTATTTATATCCTTAAAAGGAAATAATAAATAATGACTTTCTTGCTAATGTATTACTAAAATGAATAATATGCAAAATGGCAAGGATGTATAGGTTTGAAAGGTTTGTAACGAGTTCACTCTTAAACTGGAGTGGGGCTATATAGGTTATATAACAATAATTTATTAATCAGAAGTCCTAATGATTCACTCTTCATTAAAAAGTGTCACAGGATCTAATACTTCAAAACTAATTTCTAAACTTGTCAAAGCTGTTAAATTTCAAAACAAGGAGGAAAATAAGGTATGCTAACATGAGCACAGATTTTGAGGAAAAAGACCCTGCATAGTTTAAGTCAGAGTTCGACATTTTACAAGCTCAGTGACTTTGTTGACTTTATTAATCAATTTCTGGATTTTATATGCCAAAGACTTTTGGGATATAAAATTAGGAAAGTAATAATGTCCACCCCATCAATTCCTAATAGGAAAAAAATAATTTATTCTAAAAAAAATTTATTCTAAATTATTTTTTAAACTGTAAAGCACCTTTATTATAGTTTTTCTGCATAGTTTATAATACTTAAGACCACACTAACTTTCTAATCAATTAAAAGTATTTAAGGCAACATCATACAATTTAAAGATTGTTAAAACCATTCTTTTACACCTACAGTATAAGTCATTATACTGTATACATTTGAAATCCAAAACCACGTAAGTAATTAAACTTCAATAAACTGAGTACCAGATGTTTAGCTAATGGGCAATTAAATCTATAGCTACTTTACCTAAAGTGAAGGATGTTGATACACCATTAAGTTTTACAAAGCCATGCAAGCCTCTTACAACAATTATATTCAGCATTGAGGCGAGATCTACAGATTTAGAATACAAACTGTAAAAATTAATATGTAAATATGGAGTGTGTGTGTGTGTGTGTGTGTGTGTGTGTGTGTGTCTTTCTCTTTCTCTACTTTAATTCTACTCGAAGCATAAAAACACCCATACAATTGGCTGGGTCAAATCTGTAAGAGGGCTGAAACCTGAGGGCCATCTGACTGTACTTCCTGCCAAGATACTAGGTTGCTTGTAGGAGGTGGCGGCTGGGATAAACATCACAATTATGGCTTCTAAGTTTGACTCTTGAGTCCTTTCATTCTATATTTTGATGTCTCACAGAGATCATTCCAGTGATTTGTATGTGCAAGAAATTACTATAGAAAAGACATTTGTTTCCTTTGTGAAATTTTAGAAAGTAATCTAGCTCACAGCTAGATTACTCCCAGGTAGATAGAAACAAAATTAATGAGTCACAATATGATAAACAGTGTTTAAACATCTTACTTGACGCAGTCAAACAAAATACAAAATTAATCAAACTTATTTTGAAAATATTACCACATTTTCTAAATTTAAATCTAGCCAGTGAAAATCTAATTGTATTTCTAATCCATTGCCTTTTACTATATAAATAATGTATCTATTCAAGCATTTACTTCAACATAGAATTTCACTAAATATATATAATTATATATTTAACTAAAATGCCTTTTATATATGTAATGTATATTATACATAACTGTATTATATATGTATTATATAATATCTA
>NW_016810967.1:380722-389941 GCF_001698545.2 Rhinopithecus bieti | reverse complement strand
TGTAAAATATTATATTTATGCAATATAAAACAATGTATTATATATTTATGTATTATATATAAAATAATATTTATATATAATTATATATTACTGATACAGGAGTGTGGCAGGGAAGTGCCGGCTAGAGAAGGGCGTTGCCCCTGGCTAGAGTTGCACCCCCAGCCCTGTGCCCTTGAACCTAGGTGAGGACAGGCATTTCTGTTTTTGTGCCAAATGTTGCATTTACCAAGACCACCCTAGCCTGCCATGAACCCGTCCTGTGCCTATAAAAGTCCTGAGACCTAGCGAGCAGACACACAATTGACTGAACATCAAGAGGAACACACCGATGGAAAAACACAGCAGCAGACCCCAGCAGATACTGGCAGGCCATCCACGGCAGGACGACAGGGATTTTAGTCAGGGCTGCTCAGAGGAATGCCCAGCCGCTGAGCAGCCTGACTCCAGGGGAAAACCACCTTCACACTCCATCCCCCTTCTGTCTCCCCATCCATCTACTGAGAGCTACTTCCACCATTCAATAAAACTCATTCTCCAAGCCCAGGTGTGATCCGATATTTCTGGTACGCCAAGGCAAGAACCCGGGATACAGAAAGCCCTCTGTCCTTGTGACAAGGCAGAGGGTCTAATCGAGCTTATTAACACAAGTCGCCTATATACGGCTAAACTAAAAGAGCACACTGCAACATGCCCACTGGGGCTTCAGGAGCTGTGAGCATCCACCCCTAGAGGCTGCCATGGGGTTAGAGCCACACAGCCTGCAACTTTGCATGCTCCCCCTAGAAGTTTGAGCAGTGGGACCTCAAAAGAGTAAGTAGCACCCCCATCACATGACCTACTAAGGGGATAAGGAACTTTTCTCATTTCATTATTATATAGAAATATTATTTGAATTATGTAATATGTTATATTACAAATATACATAAAAGGCATTTCATTAAAATATTTTTGAGTCCATATAACATATACGATCTTCCAAAATTTTTATGAAAATAAAATGTCCTGTTTATACAAAATCTTCATAATGGTGTTCCTATTTCTGTGAAATAATTATTTGGTTTCTCAATGCTAAGGACTCTAATAATTTCTCCGTGTTGATGGCTGTTGACTGATCAAGATTGACTGGTTGTTGAAGGGTGGTGTGGCTGTGGCAATTTCTTAAAATAAGACAACAATGAAATTTGCCATAATCTTGATAGACTTTTCCTTTCATGAACAATTTTATTCGTAAGAGAACTTCTTTCAAAATTGGAGTCCATCTTTTCAAACTACCAGACCTATATTAATAAACTTGATGTATTATTCTAAATTTATTTGTTGTCATTTCAACAACATTAATGGCAACTTCAGCTGAAATAGGTTCTATTTCAAGAAATCACTTTATTTTTTTTCATTCACAAGAAGAAGCCTTTTCTCATCTGATGAGGTTTTATCATGAGATTGACACAATCCAGTTACTTATTCAGGCTTCACTTCTCGTTCTAGTTCTCTTGTTATTTCCACCACACTGGCGATTACTGTCTTCACTGAAGTTTTAAACTCCTCAAAGCGATCCATGAGGACTGGAATCAACTTGTTCCAAACTCTTTTTAATATTGATATTTTCACCTTATCTAATGAATCACAAATGTTCTTAATGAGATCTAGAATGGTGAATCTTTTCAAGATTTTCAATTAACACAAATCTATCAGAGAAATAACTATCTATGGCAGCTACAACCTTATAAATATATTTCCTAAATAATAAGACTCAAAAGTCAAAATTACTTCTTGATCTGTGGGCTATATAGAGGATCTTCTGTTAGGAGGCATGAAAATAGCATTAGTCTCCACGTTCATCAGAGCTCTTGGATGACTGGGTGCACAAAATACTGTTAATGAACAATAATCTTTTGAAGGGAATATTCTTTTCTAAGCAATAGGTTTCAAAAGTGGGCTTAAAATGTTCAGTAAACAGCACTGTAAATAGGTATAATGTTAACCAGTCTGCTTTTCCATTTTCAGAGCACAGGAAGAATAGATTCAGCATAATTCTTAAGGGCCCTAGGCTTTTTGCCATGGTAAATGAACATTGGCTTCAACTTAGTCATCAGCTACATTAGCCCCTACCAATAAAGCGCACCTGTCCTTTGAATCTCTGAAGCCAAGAATTCACTTCTTTCAAGCTATGAAAGTCATATTCTTCCAATAGAAGATGTCATATTCTTCCAATAGAAGGCTGTTTTGTCTACATTGAAAATCTATTGTTTTATTGTAACCCTCTTCATCAGTGATCTAAGCTAGATCTTCTGGCTAACGAGCTGAAGTTTCTCCATCAGCACTTATTGCTTCACCTTGCATGCTTATATTATCTATCTTGTTCCTTTCCTTAAACCTCATGAACCAGCCTCTGCTAGTTTTCAACTTTTGTTCTATAGCTTCCTTACCACTCTCAGAGCTCATAAAATTAAAGAGAGTTAGGGCCTTGAGCTGGGTTAGGCTTTGGCTTAAGGGAATGTGGGGGCTGGCTCTTCTATCCAGACAACTCAAAAGTTTGCCATGTTACAATTAGGCAGTGTCCTTCTCTTATTATTTGCTTGTTCATTAGACTAGCACTTTTAATTCCCTTCAAGAACTTTCCCTTTGCATTCACACTGTAGCTAACTGTTTAGCATAAGATGCTTAATTTTTGGCCTACCTTGGTTTTTGACATGCCTTCCTCAGTAAACTGAATAATTTCTAGATTTAAATCGAGAGACAGGAGGATCTTCTCTTCACTTGAACACTTAGAGGTCCTTGTAGGGTTATTAATTTGCCTAATTTTAATATTGTTGTGTCTCAGGGAAGAGGAAGGCCCAAAGGGAAGGAATATAAGATATGGAAATGATTGATTAGTGGAGCACTGAGAACACATATTTGTTGATTAAGTTTGTCATCTAATGTGGGCATGATTTGTAGCATCTCAAAACATTTACAATAGTAACATCAAAGGTCACTGATCAGCGATCACCAAAACAAATATAGTAATAATGACAGTTTGAAATATTGTGAGAATTACAAAAATGAGGCAAAAAGACACAAAGTGAGCCTATGCTATTGAAAAAAAAAAAAACGACACCAATAGACTTTCCACCAACCTTCAATTTGTAAAATGGCAGTATCTGTGAAGCACAATAAAATGATATATGCCTATACACTGGAAGAATTCACTTATCCTAATTCTCTTCTTGATTTTTTCCTGTCCTATGTTACTCAACTTAGATTCCCAGATATGATAATGTAATGTGATGAGCAAATGTAATGACACAATTATTTAATGAGTAATCCATCGTCTACTTCCATTAGTTGAGCTAGTATTTAATAGAGCAGTTACTATACATTAAGTACCAGATCTTATTTAATCTGTCCTTCTAAAAGAAGCAATTTTAGAGTAACCATTGTTGTAAACTGAATTAAGACAGTGAGATTAACACAACCTTGAAGCCACTTTTGGTTTAGAGTATAGTCATCAAAAGTTTTGGTCCCATTAACATGTTACACATATCCAGCCATTTATTAAATGTGCATGCCTTAGTAAGGACACACATTACAGTTCATTCAGCTTCTCTTGGCTCCTTGTCTTGCTAGGTAATCCAATCAAATTTTGACCAAAATGTTTGCTTAAAGAAGATGCAATCATACTCTAGGGGCAGGGTTTTACAATCTTATTTTTAGACAAATAACCCACTCCAACTTTCTCTCTCCCCATAATGGAACACAAGACCATTTAAAGATTAAACTTGGATTTCCTTGCTGAAGAGTACAAACTACAGGGCTTACCTTGTATAATAAAGTATAAGGAATAATGTTAAAATATTCTACTCAATCAATTTTCTTAAATATTGCTTATTTTACCCATAAAATATCATTTTAAATCCTTCAATATACAAATCAAGAAGTTACTAAATTTACCAATGAAAATCTAAATTTTAATATTTATATGTCTTATGTTAAATAGAATGTCCTCAAATGTTGATTGCTAATAAAGATAGCTGAGATGCTTCAATAACTGCCTTTGGAGAGGCCCTATAATTAAAGACTATCTGAATATATCTGAGGAATGAAATTCTAACCAGAACAAATAACGTTCCTTAGAATAAGTTCTCAAGACAATTAAATACACATTGGTATCACATTATACTACCCATCATAGCACCTATCTTAGAGATGAGAAGAGAGATACAGAGAAGTTTAGTAACTAGCTTACTGTCCCAAGTCTAATAAATACAAGAACCATGAATTAGGCCTACAGCTCCTCGACTCAAGCTCGTACCAACTCCATTCAATCAGAGTGCCTTGTAGCAGCATAATTCAACTCATTCAAAAGTATGAAACTTTTGAAAAATACAAACTTCTTTTATTGGCAGGCTTTTGCAGAAATATATTTCTTCTCTTTAACAACAAACTTAAAAGTAGACCACTAAACAAATTTTTAGTAAAACTTAGAAACTATAGGCCATATATCTGCCTTCTGCAATTTTCCTTTTATACTCAGCTGAGTGTCAGTTATGGTTAAATTCCATCTTTAGAACCTGATAAAATTACAAATTAATACTTCGACAGCCAGGAAAAAAAAAGAAAGAATTGAATTTCAAACCTTTCATGCAAAATAAACTGGAAACATTTTCTAAGTTCCAGGACACTAAATATATTTACAGGATTATCATATTTATAGTTTAAATTCCAAAAGATTATAGGGACAAAGTGATCTATAACAGTAGCTTCTCCCAAGAAAGAGATAATACCTACATTTATAATACAGATAAGTTAACTAGGGAGAGGGTGTACAGGCATATTCTGGGGGAAGTAAAAGAAAAAACAATTTTTGTTTTAATGTTAGAAGATAATATTAAATCTAGGTCATGTATCTAGAGTCAATTGCCTGTAACATAAACACAAATTTATGGTATCTCTCTCTCACCGATAAAATGGGACATTATGTTCCCCACAACCTTGTCAAAAATATCTGCTTTTTGTTAGACTGACACCTATCTTAGGGAAAAGCTCTTGTAATACTAGTGTTTTAGAGCAAAATTTACAAGTTGTTCTCGTAGATGGAAAAGGCATTCTTCTGCCCTGACATCAGGTCTATATTCACACATCTATATTTAGATCATTGATATATGAATTAGAGCCCATTGTGTGCCTCACACTACATGGAATCCTTTTGTATTATTGTGCTCTCTGCATCATTTTCTTAAAACCTGAGGTGAGAAAGTAACACATTTTGTTCTGACCCTACCTCTCCATATCCTGGGATAGAAAATGCCACATAATTCTAGCAATATTCACTAAAGTAACTTGGATCTTCCTACTCACTTTATCTTCAACATCCGTTTATCCATAATACACATTTGTTAGTTACAGATGTCAGAATATAACAATCCAAATGCATTTATATATAGTAAATATAAGGTTAAAATTTTTGCTCACATAACTAAAAAGTCCAGTGATATGGTTTGACTGTTTCCCCACCAAAATCTCAACTTGAATTGTATCTCCCAGAATTCCCAAGTGTTGTGGGAGGGACCCAGTAGGAGGTAATTGAACCATGGGGGCCGGTCCTTCTCATGCTATTCTCGTGCTTGTGAATAAGTCTCATGAGAGCTGATGGGTTTATCAGGGGTTTCTGCTTTTGCTTCTTCCTCATTTTCTCTTGCTTCTGCCATGTAAGAAGTGTCTTTCACCTCTCGGCATGATTCTGAGGCCTCCTTAGCCATGTGGATCTGTAAGTCCAATTAAACGTCTTTTTCTTTCCAATATCAGGTATATCTTTATCAGAAGCATGAAAACAGACTAATATAGTAAATTGGTGCCAGTAAGGAGGGGCATTGCTGAAAAGACACCTGAAAATGTGGAAGCAACTTTGCAACTGAGTAACAGGCAGAGATTGGAACAGTTTTGAGGGCTCAGAAGAAGACAGGAAAATGTGGGAAAGTTTGGAATTTCCTAGAGACTTCTTGAATAGCTTTGCCCAAAATGCCAATAGTGATATGGAAAATAAGATCCAGGCTGAGGTGGTCTCAGGTGAATATGAGGAACTTGTTGGGAACTGGAGCAAAGGTGACTCTGGTTATGTTTTAGCAAAGAGAATTGTGGCATTTTATCCCTGCCCTGGAGATTTGTGGAACTTTGAACTTGAGAAAGATGATTTAGAGTATCTATTGGAAGAAATTTCTTGGCAGCAAAGCATTGAAGAGGTGACTTGGGTGTTGTTAGAGGCATTCAGTTTTAAAAGGGAAACAAAGCATAAACTTTCAGACAACTTACAACCTGACTATGCTATAGAAAAGAAAAAACCATTTTCTGGGGAGAAATTCAAGCTGGCTGCAGAAATATTATAAGCAGCAAAGAACCTGATGTTAATCCCTAAGACTATAGGGAAAATGTCTCCAGAGCATGTCAGAGGTTCTCACAGCAGCCCCTCCCGTCATAGGCCCAGAGGCCCAGGAGGAAAAAGTGGTTTCATGGGCTGGGCCCAGGGTCCCTGTGCTGTGTGCAGCCTACGGACTTGCTGCCCTGTGTCCCAGCTGCTCCAGCTGTGGCTGAAAGGGGCCAACAGGGAACCCGGACTGTGGCTTCAGAGGGTGCAAGCCCCAAGTCTTGGCAGCTTCCATGTGTTGTGGGGCCTACGGGTGCAGAGAAGTCAAGAATTGAGGTTTGGGAACCTCTGCCTAGATTTCAGAAGATTTATGGAAATGCCTGGATGCTCAGGCAAAAGTTTGATGCAGGGGTGGAGTCCTCATACAGAACCTCTACTAGGGCAACATGGAAGGGAAATGCAGGGTCGGAGCTCCCACACAGAGCTCCTACTGGGGCACCACCTAGTGGAGCTGTGAAAAGAGGGCCACCATCCTCCTGACCCCAGAATGGTAGATCCACCAACACTGTGAGCCTGGAAAAGCTGCAGACACTCAAGGCCATCTGGTGAAAACAGCTGGGAGGAAGGCTGTACAAAGCCACAGGGGTGGAGCTGCCCAAGACCATGGGAACCCACTTCTTAGATCAGCGTGACCTGGATGTGAGATCTGGAGTCAAAGGAGATCATTTTGGAGCTTTAAGATTTGACTGCCCTGCTGGATTTCAGACTTTCATGGGCCCTGCAGTCCCTTTGTTTTGGCCAATTTCTCCCATTTGGAACGGCTGTATTTACCCAATACCTGTACTGCCATTGTATTTAGGAAATAACTAACTTGCTTTCGATTTTACAGATTCAAAGGCTACAGGGACTCAGCTTGTCTTAGATGAGACTTTGGACTGTGGACTTTTGGGTTAATGCTGAAATGAGTTAAGACTTCGGGGGACTGTTGAGACGACATGATTGGTTTTGAAATGTGAGGCCATGAAATATGGAGGAGCCAGGTTGAAATTATATGGATTGGCTGAGTCTGCACCCAAATTTCAACTTCAGTTTTATCCCCCAGTATTCCCATGTGTTGTGGGAGGGACACAGCAGGAGGTAATTGAATCATGGGGACTATTTTTTCCTGTGCTATTCCTGTGATAATAAATAAGTCTTATGAGATCTGATGTGTTTATCAGGGGTTTCCACTTTTGCTTCATCCCCATTTTCTCTTGCTGTCACCATGTAAGAAGTACCTTTTACCTCCCACCATGATTCTGAGGCCTTCCCAGCCATGTGGAACTGAAAATCCAATTAAACCTCTTTTTCTTCCCAGTCTCAGATATGTCTTTATCAGCAGGGTGAAAAAGGACTCATACAACCAGGAATAATAATCTTTCAGGCATCCAGGATTTAAAGTCTAAAATTTTATCACCAGGAATAGGTTTATCTATTATAATCCAATAATTCTTTCTTAATCGATTTCAGGCTGTACAACCAAAACCAAGGTGAAAAAAATAAAATGTAAATTATGACCAAGCTTCAAAATAGCTGTGGTTAATATGTTCAAGAAAATAAAAGAGAAGAATTATAGAAATCAAGGTATAGAAAATTTTTAAAAAGATTAGACTCTAGAAAACAGGATAAAGTTGATATTCCAGGATTGAAAAATAAAATACCTGCTATGAATACCTCAGTAGATGGTTTCAAAAGTGTATTAGATACAACAGAAAAGATTACTGAGCTTAAAGATAGTCAATATCCAATATCAAAATAAAGCAGAGAGAATTAAGAGAAAGACAATACAGAGAGAAGTGTCTGAGTCATGTGAGCACAAAGGATTATGTAACATATGTTTAACTAGAATTCCAGAATTAGAGAAGACAAAGAATGGAACATAAACAATAACTTAACAGTTAACCAGCAAAAACATTTAAAAATCCTTAAAAGACACCAAAGTTTCAATAAGCTTTCAATAAGCTGAGAGAATCACATGCAGTGGAAATACAATAACAAGGCAAAAAATACCAATTTAAAATACCAGTTTAAAAATTCCACCATGACCCATTTTAATCAAATTATAATAGCAATATTAATAATAATAATAATGCCAAAAGTGGCAAGAGGAAAGAAGCATAGTACCTTCAAAGCAGCAAAAGAAGACAGCTGACTTTTCAACAAAAATGACAATGGTCTAAAACAACTGAAAACATTTAAAAGATGCTGAAATGTAAAATAGAAATAAAGAAAAGTCTTTTCTAGAATTCTGAATCAAGCAAAAATGTCATTGAGTACTGAGACTGAATAGACATTTTCAGAAAAAACGACAACTTATTTTATTTTATTTTAACCTACAGAATCTGCACTGGAAAGATACTAAAGCAAGCTCTTCAAGGACAGTAAAAATAGTCAATGTGAGTACAAGAGAAACACAGGAATAAACCTTAGCATATTTTCCCGAGCATTAATGGGTTGACAGCGAAGATGAATCACCTATCTCTAACATTATACTATCAAAACCTGAGATCAGAAGTTCCATGTAAAAATGTATTAGCTGGGTGCGGTGGCTCAAACCCATAATCCCAGCACTTTGGGAAGCTGAGGCAGGCAGATAACCTGAGGTCAGGAGTTCGAGGCCAGCCTGGCCAACATGGTGGAACCCCATCTTTACTAAAAATACAAAAATTAGCTGGGTGTGGTGACATGCTCCTGTAGTCCCAGCTGCTCTATTCGGGAGACTGATTTAGGAGAATCTCTTGAAATCGGGAGGTGGAGGTTGCAGTGAGCCAAGATCAATCACACCACTGGCCTCTAGTCTGGGCAACAGAGGGAGACTCCACCTCAAAAAAAAAAAAAAA
>NW_016810967.1:356438-380087 GCF_001698545.2 Rhinopithecus bieti | reverse complement strand
TAAAAAAAAAATTACCAGAACATTCCAGTACTTGGATAAAATATGTTTGTTTGATGACTTGCTCTCTTTAAAATTTCATATTATTTATTCCTTATATTATTGTTAAAAATCAGAAAGTGACTTTCACAGCATTTCTGTGAGGCCAGACATCATCCTTACACATAGGTGAAAAAATAAGGTAAAAAATTAGTAAGAAAATTGTCATTGGTGTATACAAAGTTAGTACTGGTGTGATAAGACTTAACATGTCCCTATTTTCCCTTATTTCACTGATAATGGAATAACTGATTGCTACATATAACCAAATTGTGTCCTTGTGATGTCAGTAAGTGTAATATTTTGTGTGTAGTTTTCATATAAATATATGTTCATCTTCTCAATTCATTTCACACTGATATTACACTAGACTATAACCACAATATTAGAGAGTTATTTGAAAGTTTGCTGTGTCTATAAAGAAAGAAAGAAGAATCAAGATGGAAACACAGAAGTACTGATTCCTTGCAAAGAAATCATTTTGTCCTCTCTCAAAATAGGAGAATATAAAGTAAAATAGGAATAAGCTGAGTGAATTATTACTTGGATTAAGTGCCTGAGATACTCCAAATTATCTCACATGTTGTGATAATATATCTCTACACCTATAACTTTATTATCTCCACCCTCTGAGGGTTATTCCATAGTTATGCCTGAATTGCTCCAAAGAACATTACAGTTTATGTCAATACCAGAAGAATTCCAAACGTAATTTGGCAAAAGAAGATAGAACATCTTCATTCAGGAAATTGTTCTTCTTAATTGCTGTTTCATTTTGTGTGTAATATCTTCTTCTGAAAAAATAATATGCATTCCTTTGTAGGAACATGCAAACCATCAAGGCTAATGAAGTCCCAAGTTTTTTAATTTCCTGAAGATGATAAAGTAAAAGTTATTTCTTGTTACATGTAGTTGTGAATATATTTATGTTACAAATCTGTTTCAGGGCTTTAAAAAATATTTTAGCACTAAATTAAAATGTGTTAAGTAGAGAATGAATTTTATCCTTATTAAACGGGGAATGTACCATTTCAAGATAAGAGACCAGAGATATTGATATTTCAACTACTGGGAACTTTTTACAGTGACTAGTAGCATGAAAGGTTAAGTATCTAACTAATAGAACATAGTGGAAACCTGTGAACTCTGAGTTTGACTGTGTTTGTTTGTTTGTTGTTTGAGATCGAGTTCAGTGGCACTATCGTGGCTCACTGCAACCTCCGCCTCCCAGGTTCAAGCGATTCTCCTGCTTCAGCCTCCAGAGTAGCTGGGATTAACCTCAGGTGCTCTACCCACCTCGGCCTCCCAAAGTCCTGAAATTACAGGCGTGAGCCACCGCGCCTGGCTGAGTTTTGACACTTTAGCACTAAAACAGGAGAAGTTGTACATGTGTAAATGAATCTTGCCAAGGATGGAGAGAATTGCAGCAAGCAAACATGCAGACAACTAAGTTATTTTTCACATTTATTCGATATGTCACTTTAATTTCTTTCACTTCTTTGCCAGTCACTGCTAACTTTGATCTCAGCCTACTTGATTCAGATTTTACGCTTTCATGTTGCTCAAATTTGGTGACTCTATTTTTCCTCTAGCAGTTTTCCCGGATCAGCACATAGACACAACCCTTACCATTCACCATCACCACACACATCAGACATGATATCGGGCTGGAGTATTATTTTCCATTTTGCTATTTGCATATTGCTTCACAAACCAGACGCTACCTCAGTTATTGGGTCATGAATTTTTTCCAATATAAGAAGCACATTAAAAGAAAACATAAAAACTCCTTAAATGAATAATTGACAAAACACTACACTGTATCAGGAGATAAAAAACCTATCTGGCACTTCACTTTGGAAGTTCTATCCCTAAGGTGACTGAGATTTTTATCACAAGTAAAAAGATATGAACTCAAATATTGCCAGAATTTTTCAGATGAAATATAAATATTTCAAGAATTAACTTATATCATTTAACTAGAGTTGACAAAGTTTATAAGCCAAGGATGAAAATCATTACTTTTAATCTGAGCATGGTCCCATAGCAAGCAGAATCAAAGTTGTAATGGTAGGGAACAAGGAAACTAAAATATATTTTTAATAATTTTGTCTATTTTCTTCTGAAACTGTAGGTAGTCTATGGAATCAGCAGCTTGGAGGCTGATATCATTGAGCAATGATGAATGTCACGACTCTACTCTTGATCCTCTGACACCCACACTCCATGGGAAATTAGAGTGGCACTTCATTACTATCAGATTCCTGAGGTAACCTAAGATTTCCCCCTTGTTTCCACTGGCATTGCAATGGGGAAAGGCTTGTTAGCAACCAGTGAAGATGAAAACCCTGGATCTCTTTTTGGTCTCCTCTGACATCAGAGTTGGATGTCTTGGTATAGCCTGGTAAGGGTGAAAGTCCAGGCTCACCACCTGGGCTTCGCCAGCATGAATGGAGGTGGGCTCATAGTTTCTGCTGTGGAGTTTTGCTAGAGTAGACCTGTTATTGTCTAAAAGATTTTCTGTCTTGCTAGACTGCTCCTTCTCTAGATAGAATGGATTTTGTTGAGACTTTATTTTGCCTGTGCCTATTGGTATTTCTATGTTGCTGACTTCTCCCATTCCAAGACTGGGTTATATGAGAACAAAAGCAAACCCAGGGATGTTACCTCCCTGTCCTTCTTCAGGCTCCAAAGTCCTTGGCTGCTCTGCCTACTTTTCTACATCTCTCAAAGTCCTCTTAAACTTGTTTTATATGTAATTTGCAGGGGTTTTAGTTGTTCCTAGTGGGAAGAATAATGACAAGTACATACTTCAACTTCTCAGAAATAGAAATTCCTTGCAGTCATTTTAATTTTCTTAGAACTAAAAAGTGCTTATTTGTGTATCAGCCAAATGGAAGGGATAGTCTTTCCTGCCTGAAGTTATTATTTCTACTATCCTTGTTCTACTAGCACAGAAAAAAAATATATTAAAAATAAAACTCTATGTTATATTGACATAACTTCTCTATGTATCTACTTGGATTAGCTAACTAGTATCAAAGAAACGTATGTGGCAACAAAAGTCTAATTTTTTTTTTTTTCCATTCACTGGCTTAGTACTTACTTTAAGTCTTCACTACTTATTCCCAGGGATATATAAAGGGGAAGTTTTTTAAATGTAAGTAGGATTAAGACATTCTCATGCATTGCTCTTATAATACATTTTAAAACAGAAGAAACCGCATCATTTTTCTCTTATGTAGATCAGCAAGTATATTATTGGTGTTGGATTAGTTAATTACAATCAAAGTAATTACTTTCAATGGCAAAAACCCCAATTACGTTTGCACCAAATTATGCTGGGAAAAGTGACTCTAGTATATCATGAGGGGGTATTCTAGAGTTCAGGAAATCTGTTTCCTTATCTGGAGTCTCATTACATATGGTTGTTTAATATTATATGTAAATATTCATAAAGATGTGCATTTATGTTTTTGCCCCACTTTTGTCTAAAGGTTAGACGTCATTAAAGAAATTACCAGAGTATAATGAAGGTGTACCTCTGGGGAGCAGATGTGTGGTGGGCTTAAATGACAACCAGGTAAAACAGAATGAGATAAAAAATTTGAAATCTGTTTTCAAGTGAAAAAAGCTAAGAAAATAGTTAACTAAAGTTTCTAAAACCAAATGTCAAGTACGAGATGCATTGTTGTCATAATTTTCTATACAGCTCAGCTACGGTATTTATATAACCATCATAAATGCAGAATGTCGTTTGAATAAAATGATGACAACACTAACACGGAAAGATTAGGAGAGAAGTTCAGTGTGAAAGTAGTTGCAAAACGCAAGAAATCCCCTTCTTTTAAACTAAGAATGTAATATATAATTTCTAAAACTGAAAAATCAAAAAAATAGTGATATGCTGTGGAGGAAAGTTCTCAAAAAGAATTAAATGTGTTAAGAAGAACTGAGAAAACTATAATACCACAAAAATGCATAATAGTAAAGAAGAAAATGAAGTTTCTTCAGCTGTTAGTTAGGTGGATGCAAATCTTTTGATCTGAATGTAGAAATACACACAAAATCTACCAAGAGAACATTTTTGAAAGCAGTAAATTATGTTTAAACATCTATCTCCTTATAATATGCAAACTGGCCAACTGAAGTTATTTGGTAATTGAATTTTTTTTTTTTTTTTTTTTTTTTTTAAGACGGTGCTTCACTCTTGTTGTTCAGGATGGAGTACAGTGGCGCGATCCTGGCCCACTACAACCTCCGCCTCCAAGGTTCAGGCAATTTATCTGCCTCTGCCTCCAGAGCACCTGGGACCACCGGCATGTACCACCATGCCTGGACAGTTTGTTTGTTTTTGTATTTTTAGTAGAGACCAGGCTTCACCACCTTGGCCAGGCTAGTCTCAAACCCCTGACCTCAGGCTCTCCGCTAGCCTTGGCCTCCCAAAGTTCTGGGACCACAGGCATGAGCCACCATGCCTGGCAGTAATTGATGTCTCTTAACTCTCATTCTAGTTTTCTAGAATCAAAATTATTAAGACTAAGGAGTTGAGACAAAGGTAGAAGAATCCATCCTATAGTGTTCCAAACTGTTTTCAAAACTAACTCATTCCTTTGGTTCAAAGAAAAGAAAGATTACCTCCTTTTAAAATCTAATATTAGTATGGCTGATGGAAATTAGAGCAATCTTACAAATTATAAATCTACAGTGGCAACCATAAAATTTATGCTGTGCTAGGAAATGATAACACTATCCTTAGTGTATGATTTAGCATATAGAAGATACTCCAAAAAATTTACTGGGACCAGGTATGGTGGTTCACGCCTGCAATCCCAGCACCTCAGGAGGCCGAGGCAGGTGGACTATTTGATGTTAGGAGTTCAAGACCAGCCTGGCCAACACGGTGAAACCTCGTCTCTACTAAAAATGTAAAAATTAGCCAGGTATGGTGGTGTGAGCCTGCAATCCCAGCCACTTGGGAGACTGAGGCAGGAGAATCGTCTGAACCTGAGAGGCAGAGGCTGCAGCAAGCCAAGACCACACCACTGCACTCCCGCCTGTGGGGCAGAGAGAGATTCTGTCTCAATAAATAAAAAATAAATAAATAAATAAATAAATAAATAAATAAATAAATAATTGGGTGAATGAAAAGGGATTTTGCAAAATTAGGGATCGCAGAATATTAGAAGTCGTCCTGTCCATCTCATTCACAGCACTCCCTCCCCTGCAGTCCCATTTTACAGACAGGAAACTCCAACCTGTAGTACTCACAGATGCTGCTGAGATTCATCTCCACCCACTAACTGGAAGCAATCAATTATTTTGGAGTGTGTGTGTTTGTGTAAGTGTGTGTGTGTGTTTCTGACTAAAAGGTACAAATGAGGAGTAACATTTCTACATTGTTTATTCTGTACTTTTCTTTGGAGTTAATGCAACAACTCCTGTCACTCAGATTAGATTTAAAAGGAAAAAGGAGAAATATGTCTAGTCAGAAAGGGGTTGCTCTTAGGAAGTCAGACTTAAGATTGTGCATCTAAGAATAGAATCCACTTCTCAGAGATTGGGAATGTAAAATGACCACTCAGGTTAGAATTTCCAACTGACAGCCAGGAGGAAAACTTATTCTAAAGTTTTGTTTTGCCTACTTTGAATTACATTTTAAGTCACTGTTTAAACTGTTACAGGATTACTGTAAAAGGTTCAAAGTAATTTTAGTCATTACCTACCCTGAAATTTGAAAGTCAAGCCAGCAGCATGCTTTATTCTAACTACCATTAAAGCTCAAACTAATTTTTTTAAACAGATTACAATATTCCTCTTAGCTTTTCTTCTGGACACTTACAGCTCTTCCTACTTTGTCTAGTATTTCTCCAGCACATGTACCTTTGTGTTTCTCTGCCCATGTACATACCTCTGAAAGTTTGACAGAAAAAGTTATAAAAAAGCAGAGAGAACCTCAAGTATTTCTTATACAGCCAAGTTCCCTTGAAGCCTTGAGCACTGCTACACTACATGGTTGCATTAATGCTTACAACTAAACTTTCGATGAATTAGACCAATGTGTTGTATATTTTAAATGAAATTTAGGTATCTGAATCCTTCTGTTACAGCCAACAATAAAAAAGTTATTAAAAGTTTTGAAAAGTACAAAATAGTAATTATAAATTAGCAAATATCCAATTCTAAAAGGCAGTTTTCCTTATATAGTACAAGCAACAGTAATTTGGATATTATTCACTTTCAGCCACCATTTGCTCTAGGGCTACTTTACTTATGACAAGTTTTAAGTTATTATTTTGGAGTGAAAATTTATATGGATACTAACAATTCTAATTTTGTTATTTAACATCATCTTTAATATAATGGCACAGAAAACATCTCTGAAATTTTCAGTTAAAGCCTTTGAATTATTTATCTTTGATTTAATATACAGCCCACATTTTGCCACATTATAAATAATGTTTAGCTAAACTGATTCATACGTATTAATGACCATTCTAGTAAAGGCCTACAAGTGGTGTGGGAATCAGGAAAGGCTGCCTCTTTGGTATCTCAACTTGCTCAACTGGAATTGATTATTGCTATCAACTATCAGGGGTGAAAAAATCAAAAGGAAGCCTTGTCAAATTTTATAAGTACTATCTTTGGTCTTTCAAACACTTGAACATTTGTGATGACATTTAAGAAAAACTAAAGTTGAAGTTCAGGTTTTGCCATTGCCATCAAAAACAAATTAGACAGGAGACTTGGTTTACCTGGGAACAAATTTACTTGAATATTCAGTACCTGAAATTATGTCAAACCAAAGAGCAACTGCAGTACATTAGTTATTTTAAATGAACAAGTTTACAAAGTTTATTTTCATCTTTACGTAAGGACGATTTTTTAAAAAATTGCTTTTACATATTAGTGGTTATGATCCAATGTATCATGGGTGAATTTAACTATAAGGTGGCTCAAATCAAATATGCAATGTTTACTTGAATTGTATTTCTACTAGAAAGCAGATTTTGACTATGTTTACAAGACTGTTTAAATTAAGGATTATCAGGCATGTGAGATCTCCTTTCAGTTATCTTTAAAGCAGATGTATATTAAGGGCTTAGATTTAGGATCTACATATTTTGGGGATTGAATAGGCAGTAACTTACAAACAAGTTTTGCTTACCTTTTGTTCTAGGGGCTAGCACTGCTATCAGTGGAAAGTAATTTTAACTAATCTGTTATTAAGAAATTCATATTTTTGCATTTCAGTCAAAATAAAGACCTTGTCTAATAGTCTGTTAGAAACAGATAATATGTGTCTGAAATCCATATGTTTCATATGATCTAAACTGTATTTTCTGATTTAAATTAAAAATGTAGTATAGATTCCAAAAAGGTTCATATTTTTATGGACTATCATTCTGTATTATTTTTGTCTGGGGTTACATACCAGAGGAGAGCAAAGAATTGTACTTGGTATTAAAAGATGAATGAAAGGCTATGTAGGTATACTCTACATGAAATGCCAAAATGAGTCCGTATTGGCCTGTTTAAAGACGAAAAGGATGAATGTACACATTTTAACAAGTGAGCTTATCTATACTTTTATATAAAAAAATGATATGTTACATTAAATGTGTTAGTACCATGCAATGTATCCATAACCGCTTGTTATGTTCTCATGAATATCTAGCCCATTGGACAATGTGGACACTTCGCGGTATGTGCTACCTATCTATAACTATGTACACAAGATACATTAAATACTTTTTCATAAATTATTATTATTATATAATGAACATACTTATATATATATTATATAGTATAAAAATGTAAAAATGTATTAAAAGGATACTATGTAAAGAGCAGGAATTTATATTCAAGAATGATTAGACAGTGAACTGCTACTTTTTAGCCTAGCAGTAGTTATTAATCTCTAAATGATCTGCATATATTACCCTTTTAAATAAATAGGAATGTAAAGACATATATCTACAGAGAAGTCTAGTTGAATTATAAATTTAAAGTAACGCTTCAATCTATAATTTATTATGATTTTCAAAAACACTCTTCATGTTAAAATATTGTCATATTTGTTCCATCACAGCTGTTAGCCTGAGTATGAGCTTTTTAACAGTCTAGGGCAAAGATGTGCATGTACTGTAAAAGTCAGTGAATGTAGATGTTTATTTCACTGGATTTGAGCTTTTTGAGAAAACAAAACTTACATAATGCTTGTTTAAAAAGGATAAGTAGCATTTTAAATTGTGACCATAATTTTGCTGTCCCCAAGTAGTTTTAGAAGCGTGGCTATAATCTATATGGATTTTTCAGACATGTTTTCATGTAGAAACACATAAATTGTATATTGTGTGTATATATTTATAGATATCTGATAACATGGGTTTTTCAGCATGCCAGAAGTTATGATGAAATAGTTATTTCTGGAAGGTAGATTCTTTTACTTTGGTTTTGATGAATTGATAAGTATCTGTTACATATTGGAAATTGCATATATGTGCAATAATGTCTGAAAGGTACAAGATATTTTTATTACAAATATGCATATGTATTTAATGTACACATTCAATACTAAATGTGCTTTGAATTATTATAGTAATATTCAGTCAAAAAAGTAAAAATGAATACACAAATCCTTTGCTAAATAACTCATGCCTCAAGATAAAAGTTAAGTTATATTATTCTTAATTCAAAGCCTACATTTGGTTAGAAGGAAAGCAGTAAGGCAGGATTGGCTTTAAGAAATACTGTGGCTGTTAAAATAAATGACTTGGAAACAAGTTTCAAGTAGCTTCATATAGGCTCTTGAGCCAGTTTGCTAAATATAGACACTTAATTCTGTTGCCCCTGCTAAAGGGCAATCCAGAGATAGCTAGGGGATTGTTTAAAAAATACTGCTTCCATACAGTCAAAATTATCTAGTTAATTTTCACTTACAGAGGAGCAGATTTTATATGTATATATGTGTATAGCCATAGATAGATACGGATATGGATATAGATATGGTATCACTGCTATTTGTTCATTCTGTTTACTGTTTCTCAAATTGCTGAAATTGGACCATTGTATGAGACAAAAACAAAAACAAAACACAACACAACAGAAAAGATGAATAGGGCATGACTTCACCTGACCTCAAGGAATTCACAAATTTAGGAGGGCAGAAAGACAAATAGATGCCCCAAACCACTGTATAGCTTTAATAAGATGAATTAAAAACATACTGTGAATGTAACAAAAAGAAGTGATTTAATACCAAATAATAGACCTGGTGAATTATTAAAACTGAAAAAAGTGGTCTGAAAAGTAAAGATAGCCTTGATTTTAAAGGAAGAACTTTTTTTTTTTCTGGAAACTTTGAAAGAATAGAAACACATCAGGCACATGAGCACTCCAGGGGAATGCATGAGCATAGTCCTGTGGTAGAGGGTTTTGTCTGTGTGTGTTTGTAGGAGCAGAAGTGGAAAGTCACAGCTTACTATTAATATTTCTTGTCCTAGAGCTCAGTAATTAGGAAGTGGCAGAAACCAAAGCTGAAAACGATATAGGGGCCAGTTTACAGATGTTCCTGAATTCATGGCTACTTTTTATTTTATCCTGTGAGCACCTGCAGAGAGCACAGTTCTGGCAGCAATAGAGAAGCTAATTTTGAGCACCCCAAAACAAGTACAGAGAACAATAGACAAGAGCTATATCAAGAGCAATAGTAATAAAAATGGAGAAGACAGGGGCAATTTGAGAAAGCTCTGAAGGACTATAGTTAATAAGATATGGGAACTAAAAGAGAATAAGAGAGTACAAGATAACTTTCAGGTGACTGATTGGATCAGTCACCTGAAACAGACAATAATAATAATAAAATGTTTAAAATATGGAAATTGCAAGTTCAATTCTGAACATATTAAGTTTTCTGGAAGAGGGTTTCAGCAGCCAGTTGCAACTCAGGAAAATGGTATAAGCTACAGGTATATATATGTAGATGAGTTTATGAGTAAAAGCATATGCTAGATATGTTAAACCTATAAAAAGTGGATAAACTTTCACATTGGGCAGATCCTAGAGAAATAAGCACTTTTTGGAAGATAGGACACACCCTTTTAATAAGAGTGAATAATCAGAAAACATATGAGTAGAATTAGAAGATGAAATGTTGCAGAGAGCAAGGAAAATTTTTAAGTAGAATGGCACGATCAAAATGTCTCATGAAACAGAAAGGTACATTAATGCAGGAGTGGAAAATTGTTTATTTAACAATTAGAAGCTCAATATTAGCATAAGTGAGAGCTGTTTAAACAAGGGTGTGAGGGGAGAAGGCAGGTTACATGTTATCCCTAGAAAACTGTACATGCCTCCTATTGAAATTTAGTGTCCACTTTATATTTGCCTTATTTATAACATTTAGAGTCCTCAATTTGCTCTTGACTATTGACATATTCTATCTATTACAGTAAATATGACCTCCTCTTTTTCTTTATAGGAAATAATAGGTTATACTAGACATTAACAACTGTGAGAGGTCTGAGTTTTTACCATCCTGTAAGCTAGCAAGTTAGTCTGCCTCAATTATTTGGAAAATTGAAGAATATATATCACTGGTCAGAAAAAAAGGACTGTATTATTCTCACAGCAAGAGACGTGGTCAGAGTGGCACTTTTAGAGAGTTTCCCCAAGCCTCAGTAAGATGCATGACAGGAAAAGACGCATAAGCTTAGGGGCCCACGTATTTTATAATGGGTGGTAAGCCTGCCTGACCCTAGCTCCAGGGGAGACATTATATTTATAACATGGGATAGTAAACACACTCATCCTTTGTTTTGAAGAGAGACACTATCTCTGTATGTCAAGGCTGCTTCTTATAAAATCATCCTTAGAAAGATCGTCTGGAACAAAGGCAGCAAGTATCTCTGTTCACAAGTTTGGAGATACAACCGACCATGAAGAATTTTTGTTCAACAATATCTACTTCTTGTATCTACACTGTCTTGTTTTTTGGTGAATTTTTCTATAACTATGTCGCTTCATTGACCTCTCAACTTAATCTGACCAACGAAATCTTGAAACAAATCCATTTATGTTTCCTTGTACAGTATATAATTAAGACTACTATCAATAGAATTTCAAGGAGCAACAGAAAGTCATTCTAATTGACCTCACCTTTGCCTATTGACCTCACCTGTGCCTCCAGGTTCCTGAATACAAATGTCAACTTTTGAACACATGATTTAAACCTTTAAAATCTACCTTAGAAAGCCAGGTGGATTTCTCCAAAAGGTCTAGTATTAACCTTTACATTAGCTTGAGGCTTCTGTTTAGGTACTGCATGATGTATCATGATGTATTACAGACTTACACACTGCACATTGTCCCACAAAGAGGAAGCCTAAGGTGATTCTATTATCCAGAACTAACTTGTTAGTGAGTTGAGAATGATCTAAATGCCTCTCATGGCTGAAATGGTATCATTGATTATTTCAGCTAAAGTCAGAAACAATTCAAGATTTCACAAAGCATTTGGTTGTCATGTTTTCTTACATTCCCTGAATATGTAACCATTCCTTGGTCTTTCCTTGCTTATTACAGACTTGAAACTTTTAAAGAGTACTATTCAGTTATTTTTAGAATTTCTGTCAATTTTAGTTTGACAATATTTTCATACCTATATTGAAGTCATGCATTAATGGGTAGAATACCACAAAAGTAATGCATCTTTCTCAGTGCATGAGGCCAAAGAGAAATTATGCTAAGTTATTTTCTGGATAATGCAAACTTTGATCACTTAGTTGAGATGTTGAGTGTCAGCTTTCTCCATCATATTGTTACTACTATTCTCTTTGTAATTGCATTAGTCCGTTTTCATGCTGCTGATAAAGACATACTCGAGACTGGGCTATTTACAAAAGAAAAAGGTTTAATGGACTTACAGTTCTACATGGCCTGGGAGGCATCACCATCATGGTGGAGGGTGAAAACACATCTCACATGACGGCAGACGAGGAGAGAGGCTGTGCAGAGAAACACCCTTTGTAAAACCACTGGATCTTGTGAGACTTATTCACTATCATGAGAACAGCATGGGAAAGACCAACCTCCATGATCAATTAACTTCCACCAGGTTCCTCCCACAATACATAAGAATTGTGTGACCTACTATTCAATGTGAGATTTGGGTGGGAACACAGCCGAACCATATAGGTAATTAATAAATATTTATTAGGGTGGAGATGTTTTGAGAAGGTGCACATATTCCCTTTTATCTCTAACTTATGCTCACTGTTTTAATGCACAATGTTGATTCTTGCCTGCAAGAAATATTGCTATAGAGTTCTAATGGTGATTTTATATTCTATTTATTCTTTATATATTTATTAATTGGAATTGTTTTCTAAAAAATTGTGCATTCTCTTCATTTATATTATTCATTTATTATTTCTACCAGTAGGGAGTCATGGATATTTATGTTTTCATCTGGGTAATAATCTAACACTATCTATTATTAATTCTAAGGTTGGTAAAATTATTTCGGATATGGGGGGTATTTTAGATTAGCTCTCGTGCTCTTTTTACAGGCACCAATACTTTTTCCTTTCCTTCTACCATTTGTTTCCCCGTTGGCACTCTCCTATCCTCAGCCATAAAATTTGATAGCACCAAACTTGCCTCCATCAGCTATGTGAATTAAGCTAATCAAATAATCTAACTCCTTGGTAGTAGTTACTTGTTCAGGGATGAGAACTTAACCCAAGTTTTTCCAATTCAAAGGAATGAAATGCAGAATTTCTATTTTATCTCTCAAAAGATGCCCTCTATCTTCCCTTAGAAGATATAATGTTAATATATGATGTGTCAGAACAGTAAATATATTTGTCTAATCACAAAGGAACATTTTAGTCACACTAAGTGGGGAAACAGTCACTCTGTTAAGCCTGATGATTGAATTGAAATATCAAAATACAAAACATTTATGTGTGGGACTGAGAGACCCCATGATGATATCTATGTCTTCTCCAAAGTCGGTGAATGTATTTTATAGTTGGGCCACCACATTGGAATTAATGCTTCTGTGTCATTTTTAACTAAATCATTATTTCCTTAAATCGAGCAATATATTGATCCACCTGTTGAGTCACCATTCAGATAACTAGTGACTAAAAGAATGCACTGACACTGGGACATGTTTTTATACAACATATCTTGCAGGCAATTTTTTGGCTTGGAATACCTTCCAGTTTTAATCATTATTATATCATTGCATTACATTTCTCCCCTAGCCATACAATTAAATAGCAGAAATGTTTTCTGTTGTTATTTCCCTACCCCATGATCCACTCTCATGCTATGGTTGATCGATAGATGACCTTTAGTGTAAACTCCAGTAGCGATGTATTATATGTTCCTTTTATCAAGGAGCAAAATTATATATATATTATAATATATATCATAATGTTGTACATTTGGTTACCTTCTTATTTATATATATATAATATATATATATACACACATTCTCACACACACATATACATACATACACACACACACACACACACACACACACACACACACACACACAAGAACAGGTAATGGGTAACAAGAGATAAACCTGAATTGAATCTATCTTCTGGTTTATCTTCGAGCATGTTCCGATCCCGGTCCTCAGTTCTACTCATTGCCAGGCCTGCAGTTAATCAAATGAGGCAGTACGAAATAGGTGACATAAAGCATTACTCCTCCATCTGTTTAGTCACATGGATGGCAAAAAGCTTATTACTCTGAGGACTTAAATGATTCCTCATTCTTTGAAAGCTGATTGACCATTACATATTGACTCATCTCCATAAAAAAACTATGTTAACTCCAGAGGCTGCACCCACTCACTCATCTCTACCCTTTCCCATTTTATAACTTTGCGTTGCTTATTTGCATTGAAGCGGACTGAAAAATCCCAAGTCGTCATTCTTGCTAACCTCTAGATTCCTATTAGGCTTAGTCATCTTGCCTTTCAGGGCTTTAATAAATAAGAAAGTAACCAAATGTACAACATTATGACTCTATTACTGCTGTCTGCGCAGGTTTGCCCTGTCTTCCTCAAGCTTTCCTGTCCTTGCGATATGGAGGATATAATAGGAAAGAACTGAAAATACATAAAAGCAAGACTAACATTGTCATAAAGAGAATAAGAGCAGACAAACATCTGTAAACCAAAACCTAGCCCCTAAAAAATAATCCACAGTATGCCAGGACTTTCTACCCGGAAAGTCTGGGAAATTCTAGGCACCTAAAGGGTAGCCTAAGAGAAGACAGTAGTCTTTCATACCTTTTACCAGCAGAATTCCCCAAATACTTTACTGCCTATTCACCTCATAAAAGAAACTACAGCAAATATCATTTTCCATTTAATTCCTCTAGACAACATTCACCATGCTTCTTGCAAAGTGTTTAGCTTTGATTCAATCTTCAGCTGCTCTGGATTCTTGACTCTGTGATGACCTTGAGCTCAGAGGATTTTAGGCCCTCTATCCAAGTTAAGTGTTTGAAATAATGGTTCAATAACATCAAGATACATTTTTAAGTTGTTCTATCTGTTTTATCTTGTAACAAAACAAAACTTTTGACAACTTAGAGTATGAGAAACATCATAATGGCAATGATAGCATTTTATGTGCCTGCAAATTGAGAATAATACTAAATTTCACAGAACATTTTGGCATAGATTTTCATCAAATGACATAACTTCATTTTTTCCCACAACTAATTAGGATGACAAATAAGATCTTTGTTTTGTAATGTAATTATGATAACCAGGAGGTGACAGAGTGGTAGTTTTTTGTTTCTTCTAATCTCAACACATTTCAAACTAATGTAAGTATAGCAGCACATGTGTCCAGAATGATTTGACATGCTCCCTAGCTTTAATGGGTGTGAAATCTATTTCAGTAAAATTTCATTTAGCATAGGTTCTGACAAACCATGATTTTTATTCACATGTGCATATGAAAAGTATGACTCCATTTTCTCTATTATGATTTATAAGAAGTAGAAATAGAACTTCAATTATTACTGCTACACTGATTCAGCATATCATTCCCATCAATGATGATCTGATTACAGCAGACACTTTGTATTCATACATATAGGAAACCACATAAATATCTTCATCAGAAGAGAATGATATTCTGGTTAGGTCACTTCAACTTTTTAAAATTCAAATAATGTTCCCCGAAAACATTATATAATAAAAACCTGAGTTAAAGGCATTTTAAAATTAGTTTTATTACTTCTGTGTTTTACTTTAAACAATGGTATGAAGACATAAACAATAAACTATACAAAAAGTGAGATTTTTTTATTACAACAATATAGATCCTTGGCCTTAGCAAATTTAAACATCTAAATTTCAGTGAATAGCACCAAATATCTGTAAGTCATCATTAGTATTTACCAGAAGAATGACTGTGATGAGTGCAAGAAGTGATGTTTATGAAAAAGCAAATAGTAATGGCTAAATGTCTTTCTCTTGGTGAGTATTTGTAGTTATTTCCATTGAATTTTATAAGGAAAGTGATGATAAGCCCAACTTACCATCACTTGCTTTTGCACTGGAGTTGGAAAGGTGAACTTGAATGGTGTGTCCGCACTGCTTCCTCACAAGACATGTTCTGTGATTTTTCTGTGTGCTCTGTGCTGATCAGGCTAACAGTAAAAGACTGTGGGTGGGACAATTTCCTCTATTGCTTGAAATATTAAAATATTTCTTCTAAAGTTTTAGTTAGGGTGCAAATACATTTTTTTAATGCAAGACTACTGTATCTCCTCCCTATAACTTATGACTCCATATTAGACCTATCCCACACTTCTATTCTAAAATCTTGTTGTTGTCCCCTGGTTTCTTCATTAAAATAAAATTGGTTTATGTTTTTAAAGCTTTTTAGGATCAGTACTTAAAATGATATTATTTAATTTTACTAGAGTATTATTTCCTACCTTTGTACAGAGTAGTCACATCTTATATTCATAAAATACTCATAAAATATTTTCTTATAGTCTTTTCTTTAACTTGTATATTGTAACATATATTTTCATCAAAAAAGTTAAAAATTGTATTCCTTGTAAAAGCACAATTAGCACAAGAGACTTCCACTTTTCCAGAATGATTCTGCCTAAGTTTATAGTTTTATTAATGCCACCACAATTTACTATTGTTTGTTTATCCATACTTTCACCCATTTTACAAAGTGACCAAATTTATAAGATGTATTTATTGAGTGCTCACATATATGAAGTACACATTGAGGAAGCAATTATAAAGAAAAACAGACAAAACTCCTGATTTTACAGAGATTGCAATCTGTGCAGGCATATGTTAACCTAATAAGTGCACAAAATGTAAAATTTTATCTCTGTCAAATGTTATAACAAAGTATGTCTGTCCTGGTGAAGTAATAAACTTATCATGGCTTGTTCTTTATATTGGTTTGGTCTAATCATTGTCTTGCCAGAGACTTATCTGAGTGAAGTTACAGATCACTCACGAGATGGCAGAGTGCCAAGTATAAATGCTGATAAAGTGTGTGCATGTAATAGGGATGGAGGGGAAATAAATTGGTTGTGTTTATAAATATTTAGGTCAAATTAAAGTATTGTGATCTGTTTCCTTATTTACCTATTTGTAGGTCTATAAATTTCTTATGATTTTTCTGTTTATAAACAATGCTGCACAAGCATATACATATGTAAATTATTATCGATATTTCAGATTACCTCATTGTTATAGTTATTTAGAAAAGACTAAATTAAGAAGTATGGCTAATGTAATTTTTCTTGTACTATGCTGCCAATTATTTTTCTAGAAATCTTCTACTTATTTGTACTCTGAGTTGATTTGCCTTCTTATCTAAACATTCTGTGTGCTCGTATCCATTTCAGATTGACCAGATTATAAAAAGCTGAACCAATGTTGAGGTGTGTATGTGTGTATTTGTATGTGGGGTAGGTAGAGGTAGGCTGTAACTAAATTTTTCATATAAAATGTGTATGTCATCCCTATAACTTATTCAAGCAGTAGAGAAAAATATGATAAGAATGGGGAAGAAAACACCCAAAATCAATCACCTTAAATAATTTAAAATGATATTTGGTAAAAATAATGTAGATATTGTTCAATTACTGCATACAAACAAATGGCATATGAATAGGCTGAAAATTGCCCTTATGAAAAGCATTTTAATATTCATGAACTATGACTTATATTTCACTTCAATTCAAAAGAAGAAAATAGAAACAGTGAAATTGCAAACATTGCTAAGTAGATAAATATTTCTAAATATGAAAACTTACTACTTTAAATGTGTTAATATAAAGGAATTGAAAATACATTATTATGGTTATTTATCTAATGTAGATTAGATAAATAAAATAATTAAAATTTAGACTGATTTTAATCATATACATTAAATTGTACTTCCAAGTAAGAAAAAAAATATTTTTAAAGAAGGTTTAAGATTGCCTTTAGATAATAAGAAATTGACTTTAATATAACAACCAGACATAGAGTAAATGGTTCTATAATTTCAATAAGAAAATATTCTCTCTAGAGTTCAACTTTTAACCTAAACATTAAATTATATATTTTATAGTATTTACTAGAATTATCCCTGAATAATAAGCAAATAAAACTTTAATACATTCCTGAAAGTGAAAATAAGAAAAATGGATAAATTCTTGTAATAATGCAATGAAGGCATAAATTAATCATAAAAATTAGAGGAATAGGACAGGATAATTTTTTTTTTTTTTCCCCCGAGACGGAGTCTTGTCTCGCAGTGTCTCCAGGCTGGAGTGCAGTGGCACAATCTCGGCTCACTGTAACCTCTGCCTCCCAAGTTTAATCGATTCTCCTGCCTCAGCCTCCCAAGTAGCTGGGACTACAGTACAGGTACGTGCCACCACACCCAGTTAATTTCTGTACTTTTAGTAGAGACGAAGTTTCACCATGTTGGCCAGGATGGTCTGGATCTCTTGACCTCGTGATCCACCTGCCTCAGCCTCCCAAAGTGCTGGGATTACATGTGTGAGCCTCTGCGCCAGGCCTAGGACAGGATACAGTTTTACCGAGGTCTGTAAGTTACAACTTTAGGTAAAAATCACATAATGTAAATTCAACCTTTTAAAGTGAACAAATAAGTGGCATTTAGTACAATAATATTGTACTGTTGTAGAACCAACCTTATCTAGTTCCAAAATGTGTTTGTCACTCCAAAATAAAATCCATATTTATTATAAAGTTACTCCCTGTTTCCCCTTACTCTATTATCTGGCAACTCCCAATCTGTGTTTTGTCTTTATGGATTTATCTATTCTGGATAGTTTGTGTAAATAGAATCATAGAGAATGTCATCTCTAATGTTTGGTTTGTTTCATTTAGCGTAGTCATTTTAAGGGATATCCACATTTTAGTATGTATCACTGTCATTCCTTTCTATGGGTGAATAATGTTCTGTTGTGTGTATGTATCACTATTTGTTTATCCTTTCATCCATTCATGGACATTTGTGTTGTTTCCACTTTTGTCAGTTTTCAGTAGTGCTGCTGTGAACATTCATGTATAAGATTCTGTTTGAAAATCTGTTTTCAATTATTTTGTGTATGTACTAGTCATGGAATTGCTGGGAACATAGTAGTTTTTTGAGGAATCACCAAATTATTTTCCACAGAGGCTGACCTATCTTACATTCCCACTAACAATTATCAGCATTCCAATGTCTTCTCCACATTCCTGCCTAGACTTGGTAGTTTCCAGTGGGTGGGAAATGGTATTTCACTGTACTTTTGGTTTGCAGTTGCCTAATGACTAATGATGCAGAGCATCTTTTCATGAGTTTATTGAACATTTCTATATCTTTAAAGATGTATCTGTCCAAGTCTTTACCTATTTTTAACTTGGCTTGTCATTTTGTTGTTGATAAGTGTCCTTTTTAAGTTCTGAATACTAGACCACGGTCAGGTATACAATTTCCAATATTTTCTCACATTCTGTAGGTTGTCTTTTCATTTCCTTAATAATGTCTATTGAAGCATATTTTTCTAATTTTGATAAATTCTAATTTATCTATTGTTTTCCTTTGTTATTCATGCTTTTGATGCCCTTTGTAAGAATCCATTGTCAAACCAAGATCAAAAGGATTTTCTGTTTTCTTCTGAGAATTTTATCATGTTTACAATTATATTTAGGTTGTTGATTAATTGAGTTGATTTTTTTATATACTATGCAAGATAAGAGTCTTCTTCTAGTCTTTGCAGATTGGCTTTGGGCCAAGACATGACATGTCTCCAACACCTAACAGTGGTTACACTGAGCCTAGAGGTCAGTCAGTGGTGAAAACTCAAGTCTTCTCAAGTCTTATCTGTGCATGTGACTTGTCCTAGTTATATGTGCTATCTTTCTAAATTTCCCTATACTCGTAGCTGTATTTGATGGCCCAAATTCCTGGAAGGTATTTTATGCAGCCTTTGCTCCCAGAATTTACGCATTCTATCATACACTTTGACTGTATGTTTTGAAGACTAATTAAGAAGTCTAATTAGCATAACAAAAAAAGACTTTCTAGAAAAATGTAAATTACTTCAAGAAATGACACTAAAAGAGATAGAAAATGTAGGCAAATAATTCTCATGTAAAATATTAATTCAACTAATTTACCAATCTGAAGAACTATTTATAGAAGGAATCACAAAGACAGATTGCATCAATTCTAATTTCTCGATTGTAGAATTTAATGGAAATAAGAAAGCCGGGCTGAGCGCGGTGACTCATGTCTGTAATCCCAGCACTTTGGGAGGCCAAGGCTGGTGGATCCCCTGAGGTCAGGAATTTGAGATCTGTCAGACCAACATGGTGAAACCCAGTCTCTACTAAAATTACAAAGTTAGCTGGGCATGGTGGTGTATGCCTGTAATCCCACCTACTTGGGAGACTGAGACTGGACAATTGCTTAAAACCAGGAGGCAGAGGTTGCAGTGAACTGAGATTGCGCCATTGCACTACAGCCTGGGCCACAAGAGCAAAACTCCATCTCAAACAAAAAAGAAAGAAAGAAAAGGCAAAAGTCATCATAGATCTGAAACCAACACCACAATATTGATTCCCTAATTCAAGTAAGGAGTACAAAATAAGGGCATCCACATACCAATTCACTTTAGCTATCAATACAAAAATATAAATTACATCACAGAAAATAGATTCATTCCAGTTATATTAAGCAAGATTAATATAACAATAAGTAGCATTCAAACATATTTTATATTCATATACATGATTGAATATATTAATAGGTCAAAAAAAGGCCCTTTAGCAAATACCAGAGAAAGAGAAACAGCCTTTAATAAAGTTCAGCATCGACTACTTGCAAATAGTTTTACAAAGAATATTAGGTTGATATGTGTGTGTACTTATATATATACATGCACACACACATACATATGTAAAAATTTATATGTGTGAGTACTTTTATATATGCATATTTATAATCAAATTATGTATATGATATATAATCAAACTAAAGGTTTTATTCAAATAATAAGCAATAAAATTGAACACAAATTACTTCCAAAACTTTAACTACAATAGTGTGACATGTACATACATAGGTACATATTTAAAGTATATTTATATAAGATGCATATATGCTATTATATAATCCTATCTATCCTCATGAAAAGTTATAACAAAATGGTAATAGAATTATTCCTTCTTGTTAAATTCATGTAATAGTAGAAACAGCTAAAATTTATGTCAGTTGGTTAAAAATTAATATACAAAACCCAATAGGTTACTTATATACATGTTACGATGAAAACAAAGCTTAGAAATGTACTTAAAATAAATATGCAGATAGCTCCTCTATGAGAAAATTGTTAAAATTTTACATCAATCATGTACATATGCAGACTTATACTTTGTCTTAAAATGATTCAATACTGTGAAGATGCAAGTTTGACAAAATTTACATATAAATGTAATGAAATTGCAATAAAATACTCACAAGTTTTATCTGTTTTGTTTTGGAATCCAATAAGTTGATTTTAATTTCTAAGAAAACAACAATAAACAAGCAAAAATACTAAGAAAAAACCTTTAAAGAGAATAATTATAGTAAGAAGTAGCCTTGCTTTTACGAAAATATATTGTTAGTCTACAGTAAAATAAACTGTTTAGTACTGGAATATAAAGACAGTAATGGAGTAGATTAGATAGCCTAAATATAGATAGACATATATACAACAATTTGTGGCATATGAAGGTGGCATATCTTTTCGGAGACAAATAATGTTTTGACAGATTAACATAGTATTGGAAAGAAGGGAAGGAAGGAAAAATATAAGAAAGAAAGAGAGAAAGAAAAAGAAAGAAAGAGAGAAAGAGAGAGAAAGAAAGAAAAGAAAGAAAGAAAGAAAGAAAGAAAGAAAGAAAGAAAGAGAAGAAAGAAAGAAAGAAAGAAAGAAAGAAAGAAGAAAAGAGAAAGAAACCAGACCTAACAATGAAATAAGATTCCAAATATACCAACATTTTAGTATACACACAGAAAAATTGTGTGAGTCCTAGAAAATAGGTCCAACTTTAATTGTTATGCTTTTCTTTTTAAAATTTCATAATTACAGTATATGTTAGGCAATATTTTGCAGAAAACTACAAAATTATTAGAGAAAATTTGGTAACTAGAGTAAGTTTTAAATGTCCACATAACAGAGTTAAACAGAAAAAAGTCGAAGCCATAAAATAAATCAATACATCATAATTCATGAGACAAACAATAACAGAAAAATGAAACAGACAATGGGCATAATAAACACAAGGAAAAATATAAATGAGCTGCACACGTATACATGTATAGAAGAAGCTTTATCCTGGTTTGTAATGAAAGAGATGCAGACCCCAAATAACAATGACAGATCATTGTTCAGCTATTACACATGTTTTTGGTGTCCACAATAGAGTCCCTGTTCATAAAATCTTGGTGTACATTTAAAAATTAGTGCAAGTTATTTTTAATTTGTTTAACTTTTATATTAAGTTCATGGGCACATGTGTAGGTTTGTTACATAGGTCAACTTGTGTCATGGGGTGTGTTGTAGAGATAATTTTATCACGCAGGTATTAAGCCTAGAACCCATTATTTATTTTTATTGATTTTTCCTGACCCTCTTCCTCCTGCCACCCTCCAGTCTCCCATAGGCCCCAGTGTATGTTGTTTCCTTCTATGTTATCAAGTCAATTGATTAACATCACTCAACATTTAAAATGCATGTGTGTGTTTAACCAATTCCACTGCCATAGTCGTGGGATATACTAGCAAAAGCATTGAAGACATGATGTTAATAATTGCAAAATCCCTGAAATTATAGCCACTTATGTAGTAGAGAGAATAACTCAAATAAACAACTACATAGCTGTTAATAAGAATGAGATCTGTGGAAGATACTCAAGTGAGTTCCATATTACTAACAATACGAAACTTGGCTTATCTTCCAAAATAGTAAATGCTGCTGACTGTCTCACTTCACTCTCCCTTAAGTTCCTTTTAAAATTCAGGGACAGAAACACTGACTGTGATTTTCTTGGACAACTCTTTAATTCACCAAAATAAGGGGAAAAAAGAAAGAAATTCACAGCAAATTAAAGTATTTCCTGCTGCTTCCCCAATGACAGTCTTAATTTTTTCATTCTCTTGAGAAAGAAAAACTCTAGTTTTATCACTGCCAGGTGTTTGGATTTTATTGGAAGTATCATTTGAGCTAATTGTTTTCTCTCATTGAAATTTCTAGATGTGCCAGATTCAAACTTATCCAGACCCACAAAGCAGGTGTTGAGATTTTGGAGTAACAGCGGGAACTTTCCTGGGCTCATTAGAACAGGGCCGTAATTACAATAGCTGTTTACACTTATGGTCCCTCAAGAGTGGAACCTGTTGCTCTCCCTTTAGGGGGGAACTGATTAGTGTATTACAGCATATTGCTTAGGAGACCACGGCACAGTGAAATCTTCATTCAGATAAATGGAAGTAAGTCTTATTTAAGTTCCCTATTGCCTTTAGTTTAGGTCATTCCATTAGTAAATACAGAGGTAAAAAGTCTTGAAAACATGGAAGAAAACATACATTAGGGTAAGCTATCTTCTGGAAAACCATTCTTAAACTCATTTGTTTACAAGAAAAAAAAAAAGTGAAACTAGACAAGTAGAAGTTAATGGTATCAATAGTGAAGGGAACATTGATGTTTTATTCTAGCAAGTTTATAGTCAAAATATGGTGCCTGGAACAGGAAAACTAAGATCACCTGGGAGCGGGAGGGCGGAGCAAGATGGCCGAATAGGAACAGCTCCAGTCTCCAACTCCCAGCGCGAGCGACACAGAAGACCGGTGATTTCTGCATTTTCAACTGAGGTACTGGGGTCATCTCACTAAGGAGTGCCGGACAATCGGTGCTGGTCAGCTGCTGCAGCCCGACCAGCAAGAGCTGAAGCAGGGCGAGGCATCGCCTCACCTGGGAAGCGCAAGGGGGAAGTTAATCCCTTTTCCTAGCCAGGGTAACTGAGACACACAACACCTGGAAAATCGG
>NW_016810967.1:318044-351286 GCF_001698545.2 Rhinopithecus bieti | reverse complement strand
ACATGCAAACTTAGATTTCCAGTGTGTGGAAGACCAAACTTACTTTTGTCTGCTGGGACAATTTGATCATCCAGATTCCTTTTAAAGTCAACTTGTTTTTCCAGTTTTTTCTAATACCTTTAAACATGCAGTTTCACACTATAGAATAGTAAGAATAGTAGAAAGAAGTGGTAGATACTAGATACTAGAAATATTTTCACTCCCTAGCAGAGCTCCCAGAGAAAACCTTCTAATCTCAAGTCTATAGTATTTGTATTAAAATATAGAAATTTAAAATTTTAGAAAACACACTTATTTTCCAAAGACATATTTTTCTCTTATGAAGAAAGGCCTTTGAAGACAATTAGCAAATCAGAATTTGGATCTCAGTCACAACAAATTACAACCTTTATAAATGAAATGAGTTAATATTTAGGCCATATGGTAGTGCTTACATAAAACTTAAAATGTCAAAATATAGTATACAAAATGTTTTAAAATGTAGAAATACGTGCCAGCCTTATTAGGTATTAAGAGACAAGGCAGCTGTTTTGAATCTTTTTCTTAGTAATAAAGTCATTTTGATTAAATATTTTTTGCTCCTCTGGTTAAGCATTTAATAAGATTATAATGCCCTAAAATTAATTTCTGCAGATTTTTAATGTTTTGTGTGCATAATGAACGGATGATTTTTTTTCTTTTTTAGAGGAAATGTATAAGTAAGTCAAGAGTATCAGCATTAAATACACTGTAAGGATAACAATGAGAGAAAGGATGGTTTCTGAAATATCAATGTAACATTTAGGTTTTGAAAGAGGCAATGTTTCAAATGTTGCTCTGCTACCCATGAAGACAAGAGATATTCTATTCCATGATTAACTTAATTTATACAGAATACTTATGAGTTTGTATCATCTGAGCTAAAAAAATCTTAAAAAGGAATAAAAATCAAATATTTAAAATAGATTGTCTTACACTGTGTCTCAATTAATTCTTAGCGAGGAATGTGTCATTATTCTGAGACAAATAAAATTTATTTCCACTGCCTTCTTGACAAATACATATTTGCTCTACCAAAGCCTTTTTTGTCTACAAAACTATTTTGATTACTAGTTTAAGTCACCAGCCTTAATATACTCAAATTTTAGATATCTGGTCCATGTTAATCTTCTACATCTTAACTCTGAGAGCTTTCATCAGCAAGTTGTCCTGTAATCCTTTAAAATGGTAAGTTTCACCATTATTTATTGCCATAAAAATTAAATGGAAGGAGAATTAAATATATTAAATTAACTCTAGTATTTTATGTGATTCTGAACTTAAAGTGAAATATTTGTCTTTAGTCATACAACTAAGTATCAAGGTTTGAATCAGAAAAATTATATGTTGATAACTTGTTCACCCATTGGTTAAATTGAGCCAAATAAAGTATTAAAATTTACTCAAGTCTCACTCTTTTTCAAACTGCCTGAGTAACTATAATTCTAGTGTTACAATGACAGTTGAATCTCATCAGAATGACCATATGAATTTTTGACAAATCCAGAAGACAGCAAATAGTCTATTATTTACAAATCATCTATCTCATTAATGGTCACAAAGACATTGTTTATTAAAATCAACTCTATCCAAAAACTCAATTCACATAAACTCTCTGCATTTTGTACAAAAATATACACCAAAAATAAAATAGTTAACGGTAGATTGTAAGTGCTAATCAAATAGGGAAACAACATCTACTGCCAGTTTTATGACAAATTATTCTGTGTACTGACTAAAATGATGAGAAAGGTAGGAAAAAGCCCCTGACTTAAGGAGCTTACATTTTAATTAATTAATCAGCTATGTTTGGCAGAAAAAAAAAAAGTCAGTGATATGAATGAACCTCAGTAACATAAACTAAATGAATAGTTCAGGCACCACATTCAGAATACACCAATCCTCCAAGGGTAGGAGGGGAACCCTGCTTAAGCAATGCCTTTTATTTATTAAAATTTATTATAATAATAAAATAAAATAAATAATAAATATAATTTATTAATTTGTTCTGTATACTTAAACAGATTTAAGCCCACTGATTACCAAGATAAATCAAGTTAGCGTTCTAAAAGCGGGGATTAATTTTTGTTTTATTTTTTTTCTCTCTCTCTTAAAACAATTAAATATTATATAAGACCTTCTTATGCTATCTTCTTAAAGGCTCTTGTAACATCAAATACCCTAGAATTATGTGTGTCGTTATTAAAGAGGGTCTTATTATCGAGAAGAAAAAAGATTTAACTGAAAGGGGAAGCCACACATTATGGCTTCATGGTAAAAATCTTGGATTTTAACAGAAAGTTGTCCATGTTTATACAGACCTATTGTGATGGAATATTTTCAGGTTTGTCACATCACAAATTCAATTTAAGTACTGAAAGTTAATTTCTTAGAATAGAAGGTTTAAAACAACTGCCCTCTTTATATTCATGGAGCACAATAAAAGGAGCAATTTGGCTTTATCACCACAAAATATTAAGATGTTTTATGCCAATACCATTTTTGGTTTGAGTATATTCATTTCTGAAGAAATATGTGTTCACTGGCCTGAAATTAAACAGGTTTTCCAGCCTTGGCCTTTATAAGAATGTGTTTCTAAGTGCCGTTACCATAATCTTTCCAAATTACAGTTAGGAATATTATTAATTATAAAAGTATTTTTTTGTTGTTCTTAATGATTTTTTAAAGGAACGTGTCTAGGGTATTGGGGAATATGAATTTCTTGTTGGTAAAAATTAAATAAAATTAAATTAGTATAAATGATTTTGAGCTTACAATTTCAATTTTTGCTAAACATTTAGATCATTAACTACGATATATGGTGGAGAAGTTCATGACTGCAGCTCTATCAGTCCTGACTTATGGAATGAGATGCAAAGCGATGGTATTCGACAGAGACACTATTACATCTAAATATTACACCCGACTCATTTTCGCCATCTGTATATCAAGTGACAACAAGAAATCCGCGGGGATATGAAATAAGATGATTGCTCAGGCACAGGTATTTCCTTGAAATATCCTGTGTAATTTTCTGCCTGCTAATTTCTTTACAATCGCGTGTCGTTTTGGTTCCGGAATTATAATTTTCCAAATGTTTTAGAGCTTTGCATAAATCTCATATATCACAGCCACTTTTTTTTTTTTTTTTTTTTTGAGACGAGCTGGGAGGGTTACATATAGCGTACTCTTTTTTTTTCTGAACTGCTTGCTGGAACTCTATGTTGGCTACTGCCTGTAATTTCTCCTGTAGGATTCAGATCTTACAGTTTATTTATTTAAAATCGATTTAAAGTGGCTTAAGATGCGTGTTTGTGTTTTGCGTAAACAGAAATTAGCGCATACCTTCTTACAAAAAAAAAAAAAAAAAAAAAAAAAAAAAAAAAAAAAAAAAAAAAAAAAATCCTGTATAATTCTGTGTACCAAGGCCTAGCAACTCAACTCTATCTCAGTTTTCCTCATCCTTCTTTTTCCCTTTTCTTACTCTCTCCCTGTTCTTCATCTTCCTCATCATCTTCATCTTGGTTTTCTTATTCTTTTTCTGACTGTAGTAAAATAATCCAATTAAATGCTTCAAAATAAAAGGAAATTGTGTAGACTGGCTTGCTAGAACAACGTTTCAGTTTTGCAGGGGCTAGAACAACATGGTATTTCTAAAACCAGTAGGTGTAAAATAATAACATTTGAACAATGAAAATAAGAAAAAAAAATTCAGTTCACTGTACAGGTTTACTTTCCCATTTTCCAAACAGGTATTTGTTTTATATAGATATATCTCTTACCAGAGTGTATATAGACAAGAAGGTATGAATATACAGCATAAGAGAAAACATAATAATATATCTATAACCAGGAAAGTGTGGTAATTATCTATTGCTTGTTAAAAACCATCTCACAACTTAGTGACTACCAACAGTATTATTTTCCCATATATTTTGTGTCAGGAATTCTGAAGCAGCTTTGCTGGGTGTTTCTAGCTAAGAGTCTCGCTGTAAATGTAGTCAAGGCATCAGTCAGGGTTGCAGTCATTTCATGAGTCAACTGAGAGAATCCACTGCCAAGCTTGTTTACATTCAGACCTCAAGCTCTTTCTGGTTGTTGATTGGAGACATTAGTTCCTTTTCACACTGACCTCTCCACTAGGCTGCTTGCAAGATGGTAGTTTGCTTGTCCCAGAACTATTGATCCAAGATGGAAACATGCAGCCTCCTCAAGTGGAACAACCTTGCTATTTTGCCACCTAATTCATATGTATATAAAAAATGTGCTATCTCTTCTAGAGTACTCTGTTCATTATAAGCCAGTATGTCCAAATGGAATATCAGAAGGCTGGGGTCATTAAGAACCATTTAAGAGGAGCATAATAGAAAACAAAAAGAAAGATAGCAATCATTAAAACGTATTGAAGTTTTTCAAATGTATTATTCAGAGTTTATTCCAGAAACAGCACCAATAAGATAGATAGATAGATACATAGATACATAGATAGATAATAGATAATGATAGATCGATAAATTGATGGATAGCTAAATGGATGGATAGATAGATGATAGATAATAGAGAATTAAATATAGAGATATGTAAATAAGAAGTTTTATTATAAGGGATTGACTCATGCAATTATAGAGGCTGAGAAATCTTATGATGTACCATCTTCAAGCTGGGATCCCAGGAAAGTCAGTGGTGTGTTGCCAATCTAAGTCTAATATTATGAGAACCTGGGTACCCAGTAAGTCACAGTTCAAGTTGAAGCCTGAAGGCCTGAGGAACAACAGCACTGATGTCCTAAAGTAGAAGATAATAAATGTTCCATCTCAAGAAAAGAGAGCTTCTTCCTCTAACTTCTGGTTCTGCTCTAACCCTCAACACATTGGGTGGTGCCTACCCACAAGGAGAGAGTGCTCTTCTTTACTCAGTCTACTGATTAAAATGCTAATTTCTTCTGGAGATATCCTTATGGACACATAAAAATAATGTTGTACCACATATCTGGGCATCACTTATCCCAGTCAAGTGGCACCCAAAATTAACCATTCCAATTATGCTCTATAAATGTTTCAGGTGCTTTATGTGTATTAATCCACTTAATTCTCCAAATACATCTAATATTGGTGATTATGTAGCCTCTTTTTACAATGAGAAAAGTTAAAACGACTATAAAACCGAATAAATTATATAAAACAGCAATTTAAAAAGCAATACAGGCAAACCTTTGGGGAACAGGAAGTTATTTACACATTGATTGTGGACTTTTCGAAAGAATATAATCCAAATCCTTTCACAGGAAAATAGAACAAAAGAGATGGAGAAAGTATATTGCTTTGCCGAGGAGAAAATTGTCAGGTTTAAGGCTGGTTGTGAGAGACAAAACCAAAAATGAAGACACTATGCAGAAGGAGCCCCAAAATCTGAGTAAACATTTCTATAAGTTATTGGCTAATTTCTTAACTATGCAACCCTGAAGGGTGAGACTACAAGAAACTCAAGAAGAAAAACGAGATCTATTATCCTTCATATAAAAAGAAAATTTCTATTATAAGAAAATACCATCTTCTACAGCAACTGCAATTTTTCATGTTCAGAAAAAAACCAAATGACTTAAAACCAATAGAAAAAGGAGGCATTAGAAAAAATTCACAGATAGTTCATATTTTAAATCTATAGATAGTTCATATTTTAAATCTATTTGGCAGGGACATTGAAATAATTGCTATGTATATACATAAACATAAATTGTATATAAATTAATAAAGTATATACAATGTAACATACTTGAAATATTATTACTTTAATATAAACACTTGATTATTCAAATAATGGCAAGATGAAAATAAAAAAACAAAGAACAGAAGAAACAAATAGAAATCAAATAACAAAATTAAATTGAATAAATCTATATCTATAACCATTTTAAATGAAAATAGCATAACACAGAAATTAAAAGCAAATGAGCAAAAAATATATAAAATGTGAATGCATACTAAAAAAAGACCTCTGACTATTTGAAGGTAAGAATCATTACAAATTAATGTGAAGAATTAAAAAAAATGTATTTTATATATTAAGAGGAACAAGAAAATAAAATAATACAACAAAAGAAATAATAAATAAAGTGATTAAATAATCCATTTAAGAAGAAAAATGTATGTATGTATGCAACTAGTAACATGGCTTCAATATAAGTTAAGAAAATCCCACACAATGAAAGGGAGAAATACACCCACTGTCAATAATCTAGAAGGTTTTTAACACCTTTATTCTGCCTTATAGAACAAACAAATAAACAACCAAAAGAAAATCAGTAAGATACTATAATAATTAAACACATTTAGATACTGAGTTAAATTATGTATATAAAATACTACACCAAAAGACCACAGAGTGCATATTTACTAAAGGAATTTCAAAATACAGATAGAAGTCTTAACAACAGACTAGATCAAGCAGAGGAAAAAAATTTCAGAGCTCAAAGACTAGTACTTTGAACCAACCCTGTCAGAAAAAAAGAATTTAAAACAATAAATAAATCCTCTAAGAAATATGATTATGTATGGTGACCAAACCTATGATTCATTGGTACTCCTGAGAGACAAGAAGAGGAATAAGTAACTTGGAAAATGTATTTGAGGAGATATCCACGAGAATTTTCCCTATGACATTGGAGAGGTCAACATACAAATACAAATGCTTTCTTCAGAAGCCCCATCTTACATTTAATGGCACCAGGAGGCTCAATGTAAAGTGGTGGAGAAAAATTTGTCAAGCAAACGGAAAACAAAAAAGAGTGGAGGTCATTATTCTTATATTAGATAAAGCAGACTTTAAGCCAAGAGCAGTTTAAAAATGACAAAGAGGCCGGGCGCGGTGGCTCAAGCCTGTAATCCCAGCACTTTGGGAGGCCGAGACCGGGCGGAGTCACGAGGTCAGGAGATCGAGACCATCCTGGTCTACACGGTGAAACCCCGTCTACTCAAAAATACAAAAAAACTAGCCGGGCGAGATGGCGGGCGCCTGTAGCCCAGCTACTCGGGAGGCTGAGTGCAGGAGAATGGCGGGAACCCGGGAGGTGGAGCTTGCGTGAGCTGAGATTCCGCCACTGCCACTCCAGCCGGGCACAGAGCGAGACTCCCGTCTCAAAAAAAAAAAAAAAAAAAAAAAAAAAAAAAAAAAATGACAAGATGCCCATTACATAATGATAAAGGCGTTCAATTCAATGAGAAGACTCAATATCCTAGATATAATATTCACCCAAATTGCAGTAACCCAGTTTTCGGGTAACGAGAACTTCTAGATCCTCGTTACACATTCCCACAAATAAGAATGGAGGACTTCACACCTCACTGATAGCATTAAGGATAGATTATTGAGGCAGAGAACTAACAAAAAAAAAAAAATTGATTTAAATTTCAAACTTCACCTATTGGACCGAAATTCCTTTTGCATTGCTTTTGCCCTCAGACACGTATATTTTCTACAAAAAAATTTTTTATACTTAAAATATAATTCGGAAACCACCTGCCTCTCACTAACAGAAATATAGAAATCTTCTTTATTTCTCTTCAGCTGCTTGGAGCTCTACTAATTGTATCGTGCCACAGTATATTTATCATTAGTTTTTAAAAAAACACAATACTAAATACCTTGGTTAATTCCTGATCAGTTTTGGTCCTGGGTATCCTAACTTTTACATTTTACACTGCACGACAAATTCGTACTAGTATAACACATTTGGCTAAATTGAAGCCAAGTTTTGAAAGTGTATTTATGGGCTTTAATTTTTTTAAGACCTGAATTCATCTTATACAAAGTAATTATATAGAAATAAAACAAATTAACGACAATCGTATTACATATTAAATGTGTTTGAAAATATTTATACAAATTTAAATAAAATATTTTAACAGTAATTTATGTAGACTTTTGCAGTGAAAATGGCCACCTAAAAATTCTTGATCAAAATATTAAATCGTGCCCTCTAAAATTCTTGATGCTCAGTTATCAATAAGAAATTTTATTACACAGATGTGTAAGAGCAATCCAAAGGAGATTTTACTGATGCTTCTCCTTTCTCAACCATTTAAACAAAATAGTTTCTCACAATTTAAGAAAAGTTGAAGTTTTTAATTTTTATTATATTTATGTATGGATTTAATATTTTATCAACTGTTTTTTTTGTTTCTTCAGTAAATATTGAAAATACATGAATAACGTAAGTGATTTTTAAATCATACAGAAAACCTTTGCATACCCAGGCATTTTGGAATAATAATCCAATAATTTTAAAGTAATACACAGATGCAGTTTTCCCAGTCATAAAAAAATTATCTTTGGAATTCAGATTCTACCACATAAAAAATAATGCTTCCAAAATTGATATTTTGTGTTTGATCAGGTTTAGCAAACAAACTTTGTCACTAAAAATCTAGATAGAAAATATTTTAAGCCTTTTGGGCCAAGAGACAAAATTTAGGATATTATGTAGCTATTTATAGAAAAAGAAAAAAACTCCACAACTTTTATCTCTAAAATTCAACATACATTGCTAATAATTGAGTACTTTTTTACTCAGTGCGGATTTACCAATGAGAAGGATAAAATTAGTTTTGAAGGAGAGAAAGCATTTCGCTTAATTGTGTTCAAAGTTAGCACATACTCTTACCAAAATTAATTGCAAATGACTATTCACTGGTGCTGTTTCATTAAAAAAGTTCCATATTCCACGTTTTAAAAGATTTTCCATGAAATAACTACTGCCAAATGTCAATATCAGTTCTTAAGCATATAACTTGTGTTGAGTATATTAATCATTTAAAAGGCATTTGTGGAGCTCATATTGTTCAATTGATACTAGCCTTTTTAGCATGTCAGTTTATTGTGTATTTCTTATTTTCAACTGACATTTATTTGGAAGTCCCTTAAATGCACAGTTCATTTCATTTTGAAATATGGAACTTTCATTTGTGTTTGCATTGTGTTACATAAAATAATGCTGAAATTGTAATTCAAGTTCAAAAAATGTAACTGCTGCTAATTTGTGTGGGAAGAGAGATCTTGCTTCTACTTTTAACTTCTGGTGTATCTGAAGTCTATAAATTCGCTTGATATAGTTTGTGATTCAAACTACACAAAATGACTTTATTAGAGAATATATTACTAATATAAGTATTATTGTAGTTTTAGGTTGAATTCATTAAAAATAAGATGAAGTCTGTAGCAAAAACATTTTCAGAGACATTCAGTGATATATAATAGTAATTGAAGGTGATATTCTCATTCAGAAAAGTTTAATATTGGCTCTTAATTTGAAAAAATACAATAAAACTTTATACTGGTAAGCATTACTATCTTTTACTATTACTATATATTCCTTATATATTATACTGCTAAGTATTACTACTACCACATTGAATTAGTATGTAGTAGAGAAAAATCAAGATTTTCAGCTTTGATTTCTGATATAAATACATGAAACAGAAGATCATTAAGTCTACAATAGTGACAGAAGTTCACTGTTGACACGGTTTGATAATACATGATGTCTTCAAATATTCTATAAAGTATCTTCTGATAAATAATATAACGCAAACCTATAACTGTAAAATTCTTAATTCTATTAGAGTTGTAAGCATGTTCAACTAAGCCATTTTCATTCTATACATATTTTACCACCAACAATTGTATCACATTTTTGCAAATTCCACTTCAGGTGGTCCTGAATTTGTATTTTTTCAGTTTTTCATGTAGGGTTGATACTGTGTGCCGTGGAACCTTAAAGAGAGTGGAAAAGAAGCTTTTCTGTAATGAAAGTTAGAAATATAGTAGAAGCCTGAAAAGGACCAGAGAAAAGATGGGAATAGTGCCCTGGTTGTATATCATTCGCTGTATCTGACTGGTTTCTGCCCCTGCAACTGTGAATTCATTCTCTGTTCTCCCAATATATTACAGTTTTATTGGTCTCTGTGATTTGTAAATAAAGTCATAGCTAACCTTACTGGAGACCATAATACTACTCAATATCTTCCTGTAGAAAAAAATCTAAACTACATCTTAAAATTAAAAAGGACAAAGGCATGCCCTAACAGCAAAGCGAGAAGAGAGTGTTAGACACAAGAAGACAAATACTAAAAAGAAGAAAAAATATCATAAAATGGAAACCAATAAAATATATCCATGGAAGAGTAATTTTTCTGAATGGGGAGAGAAATTTGAGTAAAAAATATTGGGTAAATAGTCAAGTCTCTCAATAAATAATACAAATTTCAAGTATTGGCAAAAGAGCCCATCTCCACATATATAATTGAATTTGGAATATAGGTAGTTTTGGGGACTTTTTTGTTTAACATTTTTTCTGCACAGATGAATACTTATGCAAGTGATTGTGAGTGGTTTATTAAAATAGTATTAATTTAGACACATTGAAAAAACTCATTAAAATTAAAAATTAATTAATAATTAAAGTTTATTTTAAATAATGAAGGGAAGGAAACAGTAGATATATAGGTAATTGAGCCCCAGAGTTGGTTCATCCAGAGAGTCCGCAATCCACAATGTTCATTTTAATGTCAAGAAATAAAAAGACAAGTGCTGGAAATCACATGCAATAGCATCTAACGGTCTCCCTTGGGAGTAAGGGAACCATCTACCAAAGCTCCACAGAAGATATTCCTTCAAGTATCCTCATTCAGATTTGAGTGATATCACAGTTCCTAAGAAAGTCAGTAGCACAGGTGATAGAATTATTATGCTTGGTCTAGACTAATGATCTAAAATATAGTAGATGCAGGTGTGATTTTGTAACAGCACACACACACACAATGAACGTTAATTATCATACCAGCTTTGTTTTCCTTGTAAATACTAGGTTTCAAAATGTTGTAAGTGGCTAACATTCTATCAGGTGTGTATAAAATAATTCAGTTAATCATTTTATGTAAAATACTTTTATGGTTTTAAGAAATATACATATATATATTTCCTCCTCCTTTAAATATTTCATCATGGTCTTATAAGTGAAAATACGAATTATTTAAAATCTACCAGATTTTGCTCGAGAGACACCCTTCTACATAAATGCCCAGAAATAAATAAGAAATATTTGGTCTTTCCAGAATTGAGGAAAACATAGACTTTTAATGTTTCTAACAATTTTATATGCAAAAAAAAATTAGAGTGTATTGCTGATATTGCATTATACATTTCTTTCATAAGCCATCTGCTTATTTCTATTGCCAATTTGTATTATCTATTTATAATAAAACTTGTATTATGTATTTCTGAATTTTCTATACATTTTAATTATGTTTACTTTGATGTCACAATTGGTAAAATATTTTATATTGATTTAGTTTCTTCAAATACGGCACATTTCCAAAGCCATTTTTTAAATTTTAGAAACATATTATTAGGAATGCATTTTTTATTTTATCTACATACTTAGGAATTATAGAGTCTTTTAGATATTCTAGAGTGTATCACAAAGCAAATTATCTTGATTCATTTCTCTGACAGTTCAGTGTCAATAGCATCATTTTACCTGGTGAAAATCCATCACACATTGTGATATATTTTCTGGCAAATATCTCCACTAACTAAGCAGTAATAAAATAGTAAAACCACTGGGTATGATTTTCATTAGATTTCTCTAATGAGCGTAAAAGTATGAAGTGGTTTGTGAAACTGTACTCACGGATCTTGGGGAATAATTACTAAGTAGACAAAAGATTAATAACTATCTTTATTTGAAATTCTCTTCTCTTTCTGGCCCTTTACTGGACTTTCTATACGCATTAACTAATTCTCTTTCTATTTGCATTAACTAATCCTCTTGCTGTAATGCTCAATGGGCATTTATGTAGAAGGGTGTCTCTCGAGCAAAATCTGGTAAATTTTAAATAATTCATATTTTCACTTATAAGACCATGATGAAATATTTAAAGGAGGAGGAAAATATATATGAATATTTCTTACTTTATTATTTATCATTAAAAAATATTAAGACCATAAAAGTATTTTGCATAAATAAAACAATCTGACATTATTGTTTTATTATTCTCATTTCAAAAGATAAAATTGGTTCTGTGTTTAAGGGACTTACATAATCACAAAAGCTAATTGCCAAGATGAAACCAAAATCCACGCCATTAAACCTTTGAGCATGTGCTTGTTTATGGTGAGCCAGTTATGCTGCATAATAGTCCTCCAATGTCATAGGCATATTTGGGAGAGACTGAGGGTGCCACAAGGACCATAGCTGGCATAGACCTCTGCATCTCAGTAGAATTTGGGGGCAGTGAGACTATCTCTTCTCAGGTCTTTGTTCTCATTCAAAAGTGGGAGTTACATGGTTATCTCACCCTTGGCTAATCCCACTTTCTAATCTGGCTTATGGGGCATTGTGTGAAATTTAAAAAGTATACAAGAGGGAGGCTGCACTATGATACACTGTTTAAATAGATTATTGCAACTTCTTTCATTTGCTAACCGACTATCTTAGAGAGATGTTTGCTGTTCAGTAGTAAACCAAGACTTGATCAAAAAAACAGCAAGGAAACCTCAAACCTTTACCTGTCCCATCCATACCAATGTCAGATATTACTGTCTTCAATCATATTTTTTTTATCAAAAGGTGGTAGAAACACAAAGCTATGCCTGATCACCTGGCTTGGATCTACTTATTATAAGGCCCAGACTGTGTCAGATATATCTGTTATATGCTCGTTTCTTGTGTAAAACAATAAATAGCAAATTCTAACCCACAAACATAATAACCAGGCAAATATTCTTTTTGTTCCAAATTATCCATAACCCCTCTTCCTTCTCTGTCAGTGAAGTTTGCATTACCTTTCAGGTTGGCATCTTCCTCTTGTTGTAATGCTCAATGATTTTATTCTCCCACAGACTATCTGGTGTTTCGTTCTAACTGCCTAGATCTGCCTGTTTATTAGCTCTACCAAGGAAATCAGGCTGAGGTCTTTGATCCTTTAAGAAACTATCTCTTGTCACTTTATACACTTAGGTCTGTGTATTATTTTCCAAGTGTTCAAGTTCAATTAAGATTTTTCAGTTACAGGTTACAAAAACCTAAATCAAGTATCCTTCAACCACAGATATGATTGATAGAAGTTAAATAATGCTGAAAAACCTAGTACTGGTGTTATTTATGCACACAGTTTGAAGAGATAAGCATGACATCATCTAATTCAGGCTTTATTCCTGGTTTTCTGGTTTTCTTGTGTTTCTCCTCCTTCCTGCTCCAGCTAGTTCCCTTTATATCTAAGTCAGAGAAAGGATCTTGGTGAAGTAAACTTTTGAGAGTCAGTCTGATTGGATCAATTTAGGTCACTCTTGAAGCACTATGACCAAAAAGAAGGAATATGCAGGGTCACTAGTTTCACTTGTTAAGCCCAGGCCTTGTGTCAGATTTTCAAATAGCACATGGATTCTTCACATAAAAACAAAACAAAAAAATGTTGGAAAGGGGAAAGAGGAAATTAGAGCTGAATTCAATTTCATTTTAATCAAGCATCATCATATTCATATACTCAGATGTCCTCTAGTTTGAAAGATATGGTCTTGATATGATCACATCAAGCACATTCAATGATAAATAAATATCACACATGTTATTTTATAAACATAGACACTGACAGCTGACAGATTATAAAATTTATATGAATTATGCTGTCTACAGAAGCTTTTATTTAAAATATTATAGAAATCAATCATAAAAGCATTACCATGTGTCATTTGGAATTTAATAAACTATATTAAAGTACTTTTTTAATTATTAAAATATCTTACTAAAAGATTTTATATTTTAAACTACGTGGTTCTGAGTCGGTCATAGTGACATTTATGACAGATTTTGATTATAGATTCTCAAACATATTCACTCTCTCAAGAGATTGTTTATTGAATTAATTCAATCATTGACATGATACTGAATATTAAGTATATTTAAAAATAAGTATTTGAATACATAAAACTTACTGGCCAGTTAACAATTATTAAGATAATTTGAACTGTACTATTATTTTAATAGAGCTTTTAAACCTTTATATAAATTTAATTAATTTACATTTTATATTGACAAAAATTGCATACATATCAAGCAAAACATTATTTGAAATATGTACACATTGTGGAATGGCTAAATCAAGGTAATTAACATATGCATTTCCTCTCCCTTTTTCCTGGTGAGAACATGTAAAATCTACTCTCTTAGCAACTTTTAAGAATACATTGTTATTAATAGTTTTCATCATGTTGTACAAAAGTCCTCCTGAATTTATTCCTCTTGTCTAACTGAAATTTTGTATCTTCAGGTGAACATCTTTCCAAAACCCTCCCCCCACCTCCAAACAGCTCCTGGCAACCACCATTCTACTCTCATTCTATGAGTTCACCTTTTTCAGATTCCATATATAAGTGAGGTCATGCAATATTTGTCTTTCTGTGCCTGGCTTATTTCACTTAACATAATGTCCTCCAAGTTTATCCATGTTGTTACAAACGAAATGATTTCCTTTTAAAAAAAAAAAAAACTAAATAGGATTTCATTGTTTGTGTGTGTGTGTATATATGTGTGTATGTATGTATATATATCAGGAGATTTTTAATCTTATACTTCATTTCTTTATGTTTGATTATCACTCAAGATAACTTAAGAATCATTTTTTGATGTATGTATTCATTTAATAATTATATCTTTTAGGATACATAATTCATGTACAAATACTAAAATTTAAAGTGTATACAGCAGAAGGTTTCCTTTCATTACTTGCTGCATCTATTCTGGAATGCTGTGCAATCCAGAAGCCACAAGTTTGTTTTATCTTCTTAGGAAAACATTTTTTTATTATTATTATACTTTAAGTTATGGGATACATGTGCAGAACATGTAGGTTTGTTACATAGGTATACACATGCCATGGTGATTTGCTGGAACCAACCCAAATGCCCATCAATGATAGATTGGATAAAGAAAATGTGGCACATATACACCAAATAGTCATTGTCTTCATTACCAAAAGGAATTCTGTTAGGAAAATATTATATCTCTACATGGATTTACAATGTTCTTCTGTCCTCACCACTAACATAGTATCCTTTTTCATTTGTGCAAATCTGAGTAAATGTTATGGTAATATTCATGTAAGCACTGTGTAATTCTCATTATATTTCTTTCAATGTATTTTAAGAATTATGTTACATTTCTGAATGGGTCATTTTTTTCATTGGCTATTATAACTGGTATTGCCCATACAAAAATAAAAAAAAACTACTAAACTTTATGTGTTTTGTCTAGTTATTTCATTGATATTTTATAATGTACTGTTTTCTTTAGGAATTATAATCAGCTGCTATTAAGAGGGCTGAGAAACAACGGTGAATTAAAGGAGATAAAAGTTGCTTTCTTTTTCATGCCAACAAGTCTGTAGTTTGAAATTCAGGATTTATATCAAGAATTAAGCTTCTGTCTTTTTCCTTCACAATACTTACCATGTGGCTTCCAGACTCATGTTTCTGTCTGCATGGCCCAAATTGAGCTGCTGAATATCCATCTATCATACCTTTATTTCAGGAATTCAGTCTGACAGTAAATGTGAGCATCCCAGCTACCTAGAACACTCCTCCCCTCTCTTTTATGGAGTCATTCACAAAGTATTCAGAGGTTCAATTTATACCTTTTGTGTGAAATAACAGTCACATAACCAAACTTACCTGCAATGATTACTGGGAAATATCCTCCAAAAAGAATGAATGGGCAGTAGGGTAGAAAACCAACTGTCTCTTCCACAAATTCAGATATTCAGATATTTTGACAAAGTATTATTTGATCTTAATACATTGACTTTTTTGCTATTTTAATGTCCTAACTGATATTTTAATAAACATTATAACATGGTAATAATAGCAGTGATAAACGTAATGACAATAATTCAGTGATTTTTTAGTATATACATTTTGCCAGGCCTATGATAAGCAATATTAAAATGTTTCAAATTGACAGAGAGTTCTAAGGAGCCAACAAGAGAACAACAGCTTTCCCTTTATATTTGATTCATGTTTGAAGCCTAAATATTTCCAGCTATATTTTTTTAGTTTTAATGTCCGTTTTACAATTTTTAAAAGTTTTCATTTTACCTTGCTTTCTAGTTTGTCTGAAATTAACATTGTTATGCCAGTTTTCACTATTAATTTCCATCATAATTTTATTTGAACTTTTCTAATCAATATTATATAATCTTTTTATTTGGGACTTATTGTCTCCTATTACCTAAATTTTAAGTGGAAACAGTTTGTTCATTCAGCAAATATTTACTGAAGGCTTAATATATCAGCCAAGGTACTATTCTTGATAATTCCCATTAAAAATAACTTTTATTCAATCTGACTTATTTTCTTTGAAGAGATGAGTTAAAATATGTATGTTGGTATACATATGTATATATATATATATAACGGATATAATTTTTTTCATTATCTTATTTTATCACTTTAGTTTTATCTAAATTCCTCATCTTATGGAGATGCACTTTTTATTTTTTACTTGTTTAAAAGTAATGCTTCCTATTTGTATTATATCAGCAAGTATTATTACATACATAAACACATTAAAACTGCATTTCCTAGCTAAGTCAAGAATGAAAGAATATGATTTTCTCACCCAGTAACATCATTCCTTCTTTTCTTGTTTGTTTTGTTAATGTGAAAAACAAGGAGCCAGGTAATTGTAAAAGAGGTTATAATGCTATTTAAGTTGTGGGCACAAGCGTTAAATATAAAGGGAGCTTCTCTCATCTAGAGAATGTTATTCCCAGTGTGAAATATGAGGCACACAGAACTAAATAAACACTAAATAATGAAAGTGGGAGTCTATAGAGGCAGGAGACACACATTTAACTAACTATTGAAACACACAAGAACTCCTCCAGATGCCATCTCCCAATATTTCAAATTGGGTAATGAATATTTTTTATTTAGCTGACCATTATTCAAATTTTCAACTTGAGAGACTCCAAAGATACATGGGAAGCAGGATGCCATCTCTCACTAAAAACAAGTTAAGTAGCCAGAAATTCCCTCTCCTTGAACTTGTACACCAGATGACAAATATCTGTCCAGTAGGGTAACAGCATACCGAGAGTCTTTACCACTTTCTGGCTGTGTGATCTTGGCAAAGTTACTTTTATAGTCTGCCTGATCTTCCTCAAATATAAAGTGGGGATAAAATGGGCATAATAACACTCTCCAGCTTCTTGGATTATTCCAGGGTTTAATTAAAATATGTAAAGAACTTAGAACAGCCAGTAGTGCATGGTGAGCAGTGTATTTGGTAAATAGATAAAAATATACCTGCTACAGGACTTTGAATTTAATGGAGTGATTCAATGTTATAGAACCCTTTAGATAACTTTAATTGGCACCTTCAGAGTCAAGACAATGTAAGCATCCTTAGAAACCAGTCCTAGTGGCTGAATATTGGCTACGCCTTCCCTCCTTGGTTCCTATTTAAGCCTGGTTCTGCAGGTTTCCCTTAGATTCTCTGAGTTACTAAATACCTTCCAAAATAAATTCCCTCAGACAACAGCACACTTAAAATGGAAGTGAACACTAAAAGGGTAGCTCAAAACCATGCAATTCCATGCAAATTGAATAACCTGCTCCTGAATGACTTTTAGGTAAATAATGAAATTCAACAGAAATCAAGAATTTCTTGGAAACTAATGAGAGCAAAGATACAACATCCCAGAATCTCTGGGACATAGCTAAGGCAGTATTAAGAAAGAAACAAATAGCACTAAACACCCATATAAAACAGTTTTAAAAGGCTCAATTTAACAACGTAACATCACAACTAAAAGAACTAGAGACCCAAGAGCAAACTAATGCCAAAGGTAGTAGAAGACAAGAAATAACAACAACAACAAAAAAAATGAAGTTCTATTACAAAGCGATTAAGACACAAAAATATTATCTTAGAGATGAGTTAAACTAACTTATTTATAACTGATATAATTTTATATCATTGTATATCAAAGAGCTATTTTGATCTTATTTGATCAAAATATCAAAGAACACAGGAGTTTGTTTTTAAATATATGAATGAAATAGATTGCTCACTAGACAAATAAAGAAGAGAGAAGGTCCAAATAAACACAATTAGAAACAAAGGAGATGTTACCACTGACCCCCCACAGAAATACAAATAAGCATCAGAGAATGTTATGAACACCTATATGCATACAAACTAGAAAATCTAGAGGAAATGGAAAAATTCCTGGACAAATGCACCATCCCAAAACAGAACAAAGAAGAAATTGACCAGCCAGGCATAGTGGCTCATGCCTGTAATCCCAGCAGTTTGGGAGGCAGAGGTTGAGGAAAACAGCCTGGCCCACATCATGAAACCCCATCTCTACTAAAAATACAAAAATTAGTCAGGTGTGGTGGCATACACTTGTAATCTCAGCTACTTGGGAGGCTGAGGCAGGAAGATCCCTTGAATCCAGGAGGCGGAAGTTGCGGTGAACCTAAGATCATGCCACTGCACTCCAGCCTGGGCAGCAGAGCAAGATTCCAAAATAATAATAAAGAAAAGAATGAAATAATGAAAGAAAGGAGGGAGGGAGGGAGGGAGGGAAGGAAGGAAGGAAGGAAGGAAGGAAGGAAGGAAGGAAGGAAGGAAGGAAGGAAGGAAGGAAGGGGGGGAGAAAAGAAAGAAAAGAAAAGGAAAAAGAAAGAAAAGAAAAGGAAAAAGAAAGAAGATTGAATCCCTGAACAAACCAATAATGAACTCTGAAATTAAATCAGTAATAAATGGCCTACCAACCAAGAAAAGCCCAGGACCAGATGAATTCACAGAAAAAGTGATACCAGAGGTACAAAGAAGAGTTGGTATTATTCTTGCTGAAACTATTCCAAAAAATTGAGGAGGGAAAACTCTTCCATAATTCATTCTATGAGGCCAGCATCACGCAGATAGCAAAACCTGGCAGACACAAGCAACAACAACAACAAAAAGAAAACTTCAGGCCAATATCCTTGATAAACATAAATGCAAAAATCTTCAACAAAACATTGGCAGAACAAATTCAGCAGCATGTCAAAAAGTTTATCTACCTTGATCAAGTAGGCTTTATCCCTGTGAAATGAGGTTGATTAAACATGCAAATCAATTATTGTGATCTGTCACATAAACAGAACTAAAAACAAAACCCAGGTAATTATCTCAATAGATGCAGAAATGGCTTTTGATAAAAGTCAACAGCGCTTCATGTTAAAAACTCTCAATAAACTAGATATTGAAGGAACATAAACATACGCCAGAACAATGAGAGCCATCTATGAAAAACCCACAGCCAACATCACACTGAATGGGCAAAAGCTTGAAAGATTCCCCTTGAAAACCAATCTAACACAAGACAAGGATGCCCTCTCTCACCACTCCCATTCAACATAGTATTGGAAGTCCTGGCCAGAGCAATCAGGCAATAAAGAGGAAGAGAGGAACTCAAATTATCCCTGTTTGCAGATGACATGATTCTATATCTAGAAAACCCCATAGTCTCTGCCCAAAAACTCCTTGATCTAATAAACAAATTCAATGAAATCAAGACACAAAATCAGTGTACAAAAATCACTAGCATTCCTGTACACTACCAACCATAAAGCCAAGAGCCAAGTCAGGAGTGCAATCCCATTCACTATTGCCACAAAAAGAGTAAAATACCTAGGAATATAGCTAACCTGGGAGGTGAGCCATCCCTACAAGAAGAACTACAAAATACTGTCACATAAATCAGAGAAGAACAAACAAATGGAAATAATATTCCATGCTCATGGATAAGAAGATTCTACATCATTAAAGTGGCCATACTACCCAAAGATAATTATAGGTTCAACACTATTTCTATCAAACTACCAATGTCATTCTTCACAGACCTAGAAAAAATACTTTAAAAATTCACACGGAACCAAAAAAACAGGTTGAATAGCCAAGGCAATTCTAAGCAAAAACAAAAACAAAACGAAGAAGCACACAAAAGACAAACAGACAAACTAAACAAAAAACAAATTTGGAGGCATCACATTACCCAACTTCAAATGATACTGTAGGGCTATTGTAACAAAAATAGCATGGTACTGGCATAAAAGCTGACACATTGGCCAATGGAACAAAACAGAGAGCCCAGAAATAAGGTTGCACACCTACAACCATCTGATCTTTGACAAAGCTGACAAAAAGAAGCAATGTGGAAAGAAATCCCTATTCAATAAATGGTGCCAAAATAACTGGATAACCATATGCAGAAGATTGAAACTGGACCTCTTCCATACACCATATACAAAAATCAACTCCAAATATATTAAAGACTTAAAACTAAAACCCCAACTATAAAATCCTGGAAGACAGCCTGGAGGGCAATACCATTCTGGACATAAGAATGGAGAAAGATTTCATGATGAAGATGTCAAAAGCATTTGCAACAACAGCAAAAGTTAACAAATAGGATCTAATTAAACTAAAGAGCTTCTGCACCAGAAAAGAAACTATTAAGAAACAGACAACCTACAGAATGGGAAAAAATATTTGCAAACTATGCATCTGACAAAGGTTTAATATCCAGTATCTATAAGAAACTTTAGCAAATTTACAAGGAAAAAAATCCCATTAAATATGGTCAAAGCACATGAATAGAGATTTTTCCAAAGAAGACATACCTACAGCCAAGAAGCATACGAAAAAAAGAAAAAAAAACTCAACATCACCGATTGTTGGAAAAATGCAAATCAAACCCACAATGAGTTACCATCTTATACCAGACAGAAAGGCTATTATTAAAAAGTCAGAAAATAACAGGTGCTGGTGACGTTGCAAAGAAAAAGGAACACTTATATACTGGTGGTAGGAGTGTAAATTAGTTCAACCATTGTGGAAAGCAGTGGTTGCTTTTACCTCAAAGAGCTAAAAGCAGAACTACTACTGGGTCCAGCAATCCCATTACTGGGTACATACCCAAAAGAATGTAAATGGTTATAAAGTTGTAAAATAAAGATACATGAGCACATATGTTCATTGAAGCCATATTCACAATAGCAACCATATGGAATCAACCTACATGTCCATCAGTGTTGGACTGAATACAGAAAATGTGTATTATACATATACACCATGGAACACGGTACATATGCACCATGGAACATTATGGAACACTATTATACATATACACCATGGAACATGGTACATATACACAATGGAACACTATTATACATATACACCATGGAACACTATGCAGCCATAAAAAAAAGAATGCGATCATGTCTTTTGCAAGAACATGTATGAAGCAGGAAGCTATTACCCTAAGAGAACTAACGCAGGAACAGAAAAACAAATATTGCGTGCTCTCACATATAAGTAGGAGCTCAATGATGAGAACACATAGACACAAAGAGAGGAACAACAGATAATGGTGCCTACAACAGATAATGGTGGAGGCTGGGAGAAGGGAGAGAACCCAGAAAAATAACTGATGGGGACTAGGCTTAATACCTGGGTGACAAAATAATCTGTACAACAAACCCACATGAAACGAGTTTACCTATATAACAAACCTATGGATGTACCCCTGAACTTAAAAGTTTTTTAAAAAAAGAAAGAATTTTCTTTTCTACTTAAGTCAAAACATTTCTGTTTTGCAAACAAGCACCATGACTTAGCTAGGCACCCTGTTACATGCTTCATAATACATTCTGTACACAATCTCAATTAAAATCTCATGGTTTAAATTTATCATCCAGCTTGTCAACTTAATGAAAAGAGGAGCTGTTGTCAGTTATATTTCCTGTAATGTTACTAATACTTAACACAGCTATTGAGACAAACTCTTAATATCTTAATGCAGAAAGAGATGGGGAAACGGAGTAGGAGAATGAACAAATACAGCTTGTGATAGGTAAAATGAAGAACAATCTAATGCCAGTTACCTCCAATGGAAAATGTTGACCTAAAGTGTATATTTTACTCCCTACTATAACGATAATGGAGAGGTTGATGACAGGCTTGAACAAGAATTTCTCTTTTGAAAAGATCCTAGAAGTTTCATAATGCTCACCAGCATACAAAAAAGCCTTGGAGTGCAAATGCAAATTAAATGTCACTTAACCTTGCAAAAGGAATCTGAATGTCCTTTGTGAATTGCGATAGCTTCTCAAAAATCTGTATTCTAAGAGGACAAATTGCACCCAGTAGCAGGTATCACAAGGGAATACTTAGTAGATCATGAACACACAGTGGTTTGTGGTGCCTTGGAGATAAGTTATTGTCACAAACATAAAAAGTCAATATAACAATACATGGCCCATGGGATTATTAATGATTTCAATCTAACTTTTCAAAATTTATAAAACTAATCTGAATATAATACTAGAATGATGAGCTTGTTCCCTGCGCTTTTCAGAAGTTTAGCAATTCTTAAACTGCTTTGAATAGGCCGATGCAATTGAACTATTTGCATTTACTCTGGGGTAAAAGGGAATGACTTTCAATTTCTTCCAAATAATTTAAACTTCAAAGGAACAACAACAACAAAAAGGTATAAAATAAGAAAATTACTGGGCTTTTACCAAAAGGCAAGGGACTTACTACATTTCTAAAATAATTTATTCATTACGACTTCATCTATAATCCATGGATAAAGTTGAATTCCACACTCTCACACTCAGCTATGAAGGCTCACCCTGCTTTTATGATAAACCTAGTTTTCGTGCATTTTACCACAACATGCTCAGATCTCTTTACTCATTCTTTTTTCTTTCCCTTGTTTCTGAAGTAAGAGTCAAGGAATGCAGGGAAGGGGGGCGTATTTAGGAACTAATTACAAATTCTCCATCTTTTGCCACTTCCCCACCACTGTTTATCAAAGAATCTCTTTTATTGCTGCATCTTTAGTCATTATCCTCTCCTTCTTTACCTTTTTATTTTTACAGGTCTTCTCTGATATACTTAATCCTATTGTCATTTTTACCATTATTTGTCAGACACTTCCTTTATATTACCAGCACAAATTTCTTGAGTAAATTGTCTTAGTCAAATACATTTCTACAATATTTAAGTTCCATAAATTTATGTTACTATGAAAATCATGCCCCTGAAGTCATTACCTCTGACTGTCTTTAATGGTTTACTAAATACTTCATCCAAACATCCTCTTTCATGATTTCTCTGTAGTATTTTTACATTTTTATCAGGTCCTCCTAGAATAGCAAGATTGTGTATTTTTCTAAATCCTCTAATACTGACTATTTTCTCTCTCTGTCTCCTTACTGCATTCCCCCTTTGGTAGCATAAAACATGAATCTCAGTAAGAGTCGACCTTGTCAGAATCACACAGGAAACTTTTCCGGATTATACATATTCTCAGATATTCTGAGATGGCTGGCTTACCTTTCAGGTATCCAGCATAAACAGGTTTAAAAAATTAACTGCTAACATCAATCAGTATTGCTGATGGAAGTATGATGTTTTCATTAGGTGATGTATGCAATGTATTAAAAAGATTGAGAATTATTGTCGAGTTAAGGAAATGTAAGACAAGCATATTGAAAATCTCAATGTTACGGATATATGGACACAAAGCACTTTCACTTTTCTCCAGTTATTTCCTTTAATTGTACTAAGTAACATTTTCTTTCTACCCCTACTTGCAGATATTTTTCAATCTTTGGAAGATTCCATCATTCCCTAGTACTTTTGGCTATTAAAAGTTCATCTTGGCTGGTGTGGTGGCTCCTGCCTGTTAATTCCAGCACTTTGGGAGGGCAAGGCGGGCAGATTACTCGAGCTAAAGAGTTTGAGATCAGCCTAGGGAACATGGTGAAACCTTGTCTCTGCAAAAAATAAATTTAAAAAAATTGTCTGGTGTGGTGGCTCACACAAGTAGTCCCAGCTACCTTGGAGGCTGAGGTGTCAGAATCAACTGAGCCCTGAAGTCAAGACTGCAGTGAGCTATGATCACACTGTTACACTCCAGCCTGGGTGACAGAGTTAGTAACACAATAAAGTGAGACCAAAATTTTTTTGGTTTCCCAGTGAATTCAAAAGTTATGCTTATTCCATAGCATAGTCTAATAAGTGTACAATAGCATTGTGTCTAAAAATCAGTGTATACACCTTTTACTTAAAATTTTTTATTGTTATAAAGTGCTAACAATCATCTTTTCCTTCAGTGAATCATAATCCTTTTGCTGGCGGAGGGTCATGCTTAAAATTTGATGACTGTAGACTGATTGGGATGATAGTTGCTGAAAGTTGAAGTGGCAGTAACAATTAGTTCAAGACAACAATAAAGTTTGTCACATTGATTGACTCTACCATTCACATACAATTTATCTGTAGCATTCAATGCTGTTTGTTAGCATTTACCCACACTAGAACTTCTTTCAAATAGCAATAATCCTCTCAAATCCTTTAGGTGCTTATCAAGTAAGTTTATGTAATATTCTGAATCATATGTTGTCCTTTCAACGATGTTCACAGCATCCTCATCAGGGTTAGATTCCATTTTAAGAAACCACGTTTCTTGTTCATCCGTAAAAGCAATCCTTCATCTGGTCAAGTTTTATCATGAGATTGGAGGAATTCAGTCTCATCTTCAGGCTCCACTTCTAATTTTAGTTCTCTTGCTATTTGCAACACATCTGCAGTTACTGCCTTGACTGAAGTCTTAAACCTCTCAAAGTGATCCATGAGAGGTAGAAACAACTTCTTCCAAACTCTTGATGTTGCTGATATTTTGGTCTCCTCCCATGAATTACACGTATTCCTAATAGTATCTAGAATGATGAATCCTTTCCAGAAGGTTTTCAATTTACTTTTCCCAGATCCATCAGAAGAATCAATATCTATGGCAGCTATAGCCTTATAAAATATATTTCTTAAATAGTAAGACTTGACAGTTGAAGTTACTCCTTGACCCACAGGCTAAAAATGAATGTTGTGCTAGTTGCATAAAAACAACATTAATCTCTGTGCATATCTACATCAGAGCTCTTAGATGCTTAGATGCGTTGTCAATGAGCAGTACTATTTTAAAAGGAATTATTTTTTCTGAGCAGTAGATCTTAAATTTGGGCTTAAAATATTCAGTAAACTATAAGCAAATGTGCTGTCATACAGGCTTTACTTCTTCATCTCTAGATATCAGGCAGAGTAGATTTTGCATAATTCTTAAGGTCCTTTTGATGTTCATATTGGTAAATGAGCACTGATTTAAGTTAAAGTCACCGGGTTCATATCTCCTACAAGAAAGTCAGTTTTCCCTTTGAAGCTTTGAAGTCAGGCATTGACTTCTCCTTTCTAGCTATGAAAGTCCTAGATGGCATCTTCCTCCAGTAGAAGGCTGTTTCATCTACACAGAATATCTGTTGTTTTGTGTAACCATCCTTATCAATGATCTTAGCTAGATCTTCTGGATAACTTGCCACAGTTTCTACATTAGCTCTTGCTTTTTCACCTTGCACTCGTATGTTATGGAAGGGTCTTCTTTCCTTAAACCTCATGAACCAATCTCTGCTCGCTTCTAACATTTTTCTTTTTTAGCTTTCTCACCTCTCACAACCTTCAGAGAATTAAAAAGAGTTAGGACCTTGCTCTGAAAGAGAAAATGGGGCTGATTTGATCTGTCCAGGGTACTGAAACTTTTTTTATTCTATCAGCAATAAGACTGCTTCATTTCCTAATCATTTACTTGTTCATTGGAATAGGACTTTTAATTTCTTCCAAAAACTTTACCTTTACATTTACAACTTGCCTAACTGGCACAAGAGGTCAAGATTTTAGCCTGTCATGACCTTTGACTTGTCGTCCACACTAGGCATAATCATTTCAACCTTTTGATTTAAAATGAAAGATATAAAACATTTCCCTTCCCTTGAATACTTAGCATCTAGAATGGTGAATACTTAACAGCATCCATAATGTGTTTTAATTGGCCTAATTTCAATATTTTATATCTCAGGAAATAGGGAGACCCAAGACAAGGGAAAGAGATTGGGAACAACTGATTCTTGAGCAGTCAGGACACACAAAACATTTATCAGTTAAGTTCACTGTGTTATCTGGACATGGTTTGTGGTATCCCAAAACAATTATACTAGTAACATCAAAGGTCACTGACCATAAATCATCATTAGTGATATCACAATAATGAAAGAGTTTGGAATATTATGGGGATTACCAAAATGAAATACAAACATGAAATTAGTATATGTTGTTGAAAACTGAGGCTAATTTACTTGCTTGCTGGTTGCAGAGTTGCCACAAACAATTGGTAAAAAGTGCAATTTTCCAATATTCCAATTAGGAAAAAAACGTATATATGCAAAGCATAATAAAACACAGTACAATAAAATATGGCATGCTTGTATTTTGAAACAGGAATGGTTGTGATGCCTCCAAATTTTTTTTTTTTTTTCTTTTCTTTTCCTCTGTATTGCTTTGACTACTTGGGGTTTCTTTTTTGGTTCCATAAGAATGTTAGCATTTTTTTCTATTTCTGTGAAGAATACCATCAGAATTTTCATAGGGATTGTGTTAAATTTTTATATTGTTTTAAGCATTATTAACATTTTAGCATTTTGAGTTCTCAGCCATAAACCCAGCACGTTTCTAATTTTGTGTCTTTTCAATGCTTTTCATCAATGCTTTATGGTTTTCTGTGTACAAGTCTCTCATTTCCTAGATTAAATCTATTCCTAGGTATTTGTTTTTATGCTACCATAAATGGGATTATTTTCTTTATTTTCTTCAGGTAGGTTGTTATTTGTATATAAAAAATGCTATTAATTTTTGTATGTTGATTTTTTGTTCCTGCAACTTTACTGAATTTTTTAGTTTTAACAGTTTCTCTCTCTCTCTCTCTCTCTCTCTCTCTCTCTCTCTCTCTCTCTCTCTGTGTGTGTGTGTGTGTGTGTGTGTGTGTGCGCGCGCGCGCGCGCGCGCGCACATGTGAAATCTTTGGGGTTTTCTACATATAGGATCATATCATCTGCAAATAAACTATTTTATTTATTCCTTTCCAATTTGAATGCTTTTTTTTCTGGCCTGATTGCTATTGTTAGCACTGCTAGCTCTATGTTGAATAGAAGTGGTGATAATGGGCATACTTCTTTTCATATAAAATTTTTAAATTTTCTTCTTAATTTCTTCCTCGACTCGGTCTCTCAGGAGCATGGTGTTTCACTTCCACATGTTTGCATATTTTCTAACGTTCCTCTTGTTATTCATTTGTAGTTTTATTCAACTGTGGTCAGAAAAGTCATTTGATATGATTTCTACTGTTTTAAAACTTTGTTGAGTCTTGTTTTTTGGCCAATATATGGTCTATTCTAGAAGATGTTCCATATGCTCATGAAAATAATGTGTGTGTGTATGTATGTGTATATATATATATATATATAGATGTAGATGTAGAAATTGAAGCACAGTAAATTTAAATAACTTGTTCGGGGTCTCAAATAAAGTACGTGGCACTGTTAAGTTTCATACCCACTAAGTCTATAGACTAAACTCATATGCTTCACTGTCATATTGAATTTTCTGTTTGATCTTAATATCCTTAGTGAAATAGACTATATACATGTTGTATCATTCTAGAGTCTCTTGAAAAATTTTCAGACAGTCACAAATAAACATGTATGCTATTTGTTAGACTCAGAGCCCTCCTTAAAATATGCAGAAGGCAAACTTAATACATGCAAGATTATTTTACAAAATCTAGATTCAGTTGTTTTTGAAATTGATAGTATGATATATGATGCTTCCATGTTTCCTAAGGAGTCTATCATAGCAGTACCTTTTTAATGTGATTACAATTAAGTCATTATAATGAGCAATCCAAAATTAAGTAATTGTGCTTTCAAAGAAATAGTATTACTTAGAAATCTTTAAATTTTAGATAAGCTATGTAATCATCCATTTAAGAATCAAATGACAAGTACCACCAAAATTATCCCAATAACCTCAATAAGAATCTTGTCCTAAATACTCGACTAAAATACAAGAAGAGTAGATCAGAGGGAAAAGCATCTGAAACCAAAGGAGGAAATGGGTGTAGTGTGTTCATATTCACCTATTATGTTCAAATTAATATTTATTTCTAATTCAATGAGGAGAAGCTCTCCTCACATTGTGATTTATTTTGTGTCTTTTTCCTCCTTTCAATATCTCTTCCCCCTACCATTCCTAGCCTGTGGAAATTGCCATTCTACTTTCTATCTTCATGAGATCCACATTTTTAGCTGCCAGATGTGAGTAAGAACATGAAATACTTACCTTTCTGTGCTTGGTTTATTTCACTTACTATAATTGCCTTCAGTTCCATCCAAGTTGTGGCAAATGACTGGATTTCATTCTTTTTAATGGCTGAATAATATTCCATTGTGTATATGTATGTCATATTTTCTTTATCTGTTCATTCATTGATGTGCACTTATTTTGATGCCATATTTTTGCTACTAAGCAGTGCATATATCTCTTTCATATACTGATTTCCTTTCTTTCATATATATATATATGAAATATATATGTATGTATGTGTATATATATATATATATACACACACACACACACAGTAGTAGAATGGCTGGATCATATGATAATTCTATTTTTAGTGTTTGAGGAACCTCCATACTGTTCCCTACAGTGACTGTATTTTAAATATCTAATTTACATCCCCACCAACAGTGTATGAGGGTTCTTCATTCTCCACATCATTGCCAGCATCTGTTAATGTCTATAATTTTTAAACAAGCTATTTTAACTTGTATAAGATGATATCTCATTGTGGTTTGATTTGCATTTATTTGATGACTAGCGATGTTGAGCATTTTGTATATACCTGTTGGCCATTTTTATATCTTTTTTGAGAAATGTCTGTTTAATTATTTTGCCCATTTTTTGATTTTTCTTATTATTTTGCTATTGAATTGTTTGAACTTATTATATATTAAGGTTATTAATCTCATCAGATGGATTCATTTCAAATATTTTCTCCCTTTCTGTGAATTGTTTCTTTATTTTATCAATTGTTTCTTTTGCCGTACAGAACCATTTTAGCTTGATTTAGTCAGATTTGCCTATTTTTGCTTTCCTTGCCTATGTTTTTGAGGTCTTACTCAGAAAGTCTTTGCCAAGACCAGTGTCCTGGAATGTTTCCCAGGTGTTTTTTTTTTTTTTTTTCTCTAGCAGTTTCATAGTTTCAGGTCTTAGATTTAAATCCTTAATCCATTTTTATTTAATTTTTGTGTATGGTGAGAGATAAGGATCTAGTTTTATTCTTCAGTGGATAGTTATCCAGTTTTCCCGCTACCATTTATTAAGAAGACTATCCTTTCTCTATCGTGTGTTCTTGGTATCTCTGTTGAAAATTAGTTACCTGTAGATGTGTGAATTTATATCTGGGTTTTATTTTCTGTTCCATTGGTCTATATGTCTCTTTTTGGTTATCATGGCTTGGTAGTAAATTTTGATTTGGATTGCATGAAATCTCTAAATTGCTTTCGGTAATATTGCCATTTGAACATTAATTATTCTTACCCTTGAACATGGAATATCTTTCCAAATTTTGTGTTCCCTTCTATTTCTTTCATTAGAATTTTATAGTTTTTCTTGTATAGGTGTTTCACTTCTTTAATTAGAAGGATTCCTAGATACTTTATATTTTTGTTGCTAAAGGGATTGATTTATTGGTTTCCTTTTCAGATTATTTATTGTTGATGTATACAAATGTTACTGATTTTTGTATGTTGATTTTGTATCCTGCAACGTTAGTAAACTCATTTCTCAATTCTAAAAAATTTGTGAGACAGTCTTCAAGTTTTTCTAGGTTTAAGACCATGTCATCCACAAACAAGACTAATTTGGTTTCTTCCTTTCCAATTTAGATGCCTGTTATTTCTTTCTCTTGCCTAATTGTTCTGACCAGGACTTTCTGTGCTACATGAAATAAAAATGGGGAAAGTAGGCATCCTGTCTTCTTCTAGTCCTTAAAAGCAGGGACTTTAACTTTTCCCTGCTCAGAATATTAGCTGTGGGTTTGTCATGTATGGCTTTTATTATTTTGAGGTATGTTTCTTCTATAACCTTTTTGATTATGGTTTTTTAATAAAGCGATGTTAAATTATATCAACTGGGTTTTGTCTACTTATTGAAATAATAATATGATTTTTGTTCTTAATTCTGTTAATGTGATATGTCACATTTACAGATTCGTATATGTTGAACTATTCTTGTATTCCTGGACTAAATCTCACTTGATCATGGTGAACTATCTTTTTAATGTGTTTTTTAATTCAGTTTGCTAGTATTTTGGTGAGAAATTTGCATCTGTGTTCATCAATCTTATTGGCCTGTAGTTTTCTTTTTTGTTGTATTCTTGTCTGGTTTTGGTATCATGGTAATGGCCTCATAGAATGAGTTTGGAAATATTCTCTTCTCTTTCATTTATTGTTGAGTTGAGTAGGATTGGTATCAGTTCTTTAAATGTTGGGTTAAATTCAGCAGTGAAGCCATCAGGTCCTGAGCTTTACTTTTATATGAAGCTTTATTATTATTATTATTATTGATTATTTATTGTGTTTATTATTATTACTACTATTATTACGAGTTTAGACATGCTTGTACTCATTATTTAGTTTGTGTTGAAGTGTTCCATTTCCTCCGCGGTTCAATCTATGTGGGTTGTATATTTCCAGGAACTTATTTCTTCTAGGTTATCCAATTTGTTGGTATACAGTTATTCAGAATAGTCTCTGAAACCTCTTCTTATTTTTGAAGTCTCAGGTATGTGTCTTTTTTCATTTCTGATTTTATTTATTTGATTCTTTTCTCTTTGTTCCGACTTTAGCTAAAGTTCTGTCAATTTTGTTTACCTTTTCAAAAAACCAACTTTTTGTTTCGTTAAGCCATTGTATTGATTTCAGCCTCAATTTCACTTATTTCTGCTCAGCTATGTATTATCTTTCCTTCTGCTAATTTTGGGTTTTTTGTTTGTTTTTGCATTTCTAATGGTTGAGGCACATTATTAGGTTTTTTTATTTGAAGTCTTTCTACTTATTTGATATAGTTGTTTATTGCTATAAACTTACTTCTTACTTACTGCTTTTGCTATAACACATAGGTGTTGGTATGTTGTATTTCTTTTTTTCATCTATTTTAAGAAGTTTTCTTCTTAATTTTTTATTCCCCCTTTAGTCATTCAGGAGCATGTTGTTTAATTTCCATATATTAGTTTATTTATCAAGGTTCTTCTTGTAACTGATTTCTAGTTTTATTCTAATGTGGTGAGAAAAGGCACTAAATATAATTTCTATTTTTTGAATTTGCTTAGTCTTGTTTTATGGCCTGATATATGGTCTATTCTAGAAAATGTTCCATGTGGTGATGAAAAGAATGTATATTCTGCAGCAATTGGGAGAAATGTTCTGTAAATGTCAGTTAGGCCTATTAGATATATTGTGTAGTTTAAATGCACTGTTTCTTTGTTCATTTTCTGTCTGAATGATCTGTCCATTATTGAGAGTGAGGTATTAAAATCCCCCAATATTACTGTATTACGCTCTATCTCTCCCTTTAGATCTATTATTCTTCACTTGATGAACTTGGAAGCTCTGATGTTGGGTGCATATAATTTTTATAACCTCCTAATGAATTGAGTCCTTTATCACCATTTTCTAACCTTATTTGTCTCTTTCTGGAATATTAGCTTTGTAGTCTATTTTATTCAATATATGTATAGCTGTTCCTGCTCGTTTTTGGTTTCCAGTAGCATGGACTACTTTTTTTCATCCCCTCATTTTCAGTCTATGGGTGTTTTTAGGGGTGAATTGGTTTTCTTGAAGCCAGAATATGGTTGTGTCATATTTATTTATCTATTTAACTACTTCATGCCTTTGACTTAGGGTATTCAGATCATTTACATTCAGCATTCTTATTGATAAATAAGGTCTCACTACTGCCATTTTGTTGCTTGCATTATGGTTTATTTGAGATTTCTACTCCCCTCTTTCTTTCTTCCTGTCTTCCTTTCTTCCTGTATTTCTTTGTGGTTAAGTGATTTTTCTCCGTTTATATGTTTTCATTTATTGATTTTTGGAATCTATTATAGGATTTTGCACTGTTGTTGCCATGAGACTTACAAAATATCTCATAGGTATGATACTTTATTTCAATTAGATGAAAACTTGCCTTACATCACAAATGAAGAATAGATATAAAGGCAAAATACAAATATATATATATATATATATAAAGTGTATATATATATATAGTATATATATAAAGTATACATATATATAGTATATATATAAAGTATATATATAAAGTATACGTGTATATATATATATGTTACTCATATTTTGGGTTAGTTGTCTCTGTTTACATATTTATATGTTATCCATCTCTTAACAGCTTGCTGAAGCTACTATGGTTTTTGATATATTTGTCTTCTAAACTCCATACTAGAGTTATGAGTGGAATACACATCACAATTATAGCAATAGAGTATTCTGGGTTTGTCTGTATACTTAAATTTACCATTGTGTTGTATACCTTGCAAAATTTTCTTTTTGCATATTAGTTTTTTATTTCAGTTCTTTCAGATTGAAGAACTCCCTTTAGTATTTCTTGTAATGGGTCTGGAGATGGTAAATTTTCTCAGTTTTTAATTGTTTTGTAAAAAATTTATTTTTCCTCCATATCTGAAGGATAATTTTGCTGAATGCAATATTCTTTGATATCAGTTTTTTTCACTGAGCTTTTGAAAATGTTCCACTCCCTCCTGGCCTGCAAAATTTCCATTGTGAAATCTGCTGCCAGATGAATTGGAACTCCTTTATATGTTATTTGCTTTTCTTCTGCTGCTACTTTTAGGATTCTCTCTTTGTCCTTGACTTTTGAAGAGTCTGATTATTCAGGGTCTTATGGTATTCTTATTTGAATTGAATCTGTTTGGTGCTCTCAGATCTTCCTGTACTTAGATATGTATATCTATCTCAAGAGTTGGTAAGTTTTCTGTTATTCTTTCCTTGAAAAAATCTTTCTACCATTTATTCTTGTTTGATTCCCTTTCGAGCACTGATAACTCAAATTTAGTCTTTTGAGGTAATTCTCTATATCTCTTAGACAGTCTTGATTCATTTTCATTCCTTTTTTTTTTTTTTTT